>NC_054539.1:48099287-48319287 GCF_017654505.1 Polyodon spathula
TCAGCACACTTGTATACAAGGTATTTATTTTTTTTGTATACAGAAAACTAAGCTATATCTTGACAGACCAAAAACTAAAACTGAATTTGACAGTCTATTAGTCACTATCATAAAACAATACAATGATGGACTTGAAACATTTGTCTGCAGTAATTGCTAACTTCATTTTGGTACAACTGCGCATTAGGAAGATTTTAAAGAAAGTGGTGTGAATTTGAGTGCAATTAAGACCACAATGGAATGTTGTAGACAGACAATATTATATAAAAAAATGTTGGAGATAGCTTTAACAGGAGGATGTTAACATGTGTACAAAATCTGTTTCAGTTTTTAAACGTCCCAATGTTTCGAAATGTGACCCTTAAGTGTCTGACGGAAATTGCTGGTGTCAGTGTCAGTCAATATGAGGAGCAGTTTGTTACTCTCTTTACACTGACAATGATGCAGTTGAAACAGGTAATCATCTTTCAAAGTGTTTCTAACCTGCTTCAGAGATCATGTATTGTTTAATCTATAAATAACAAAAGCAAATTGTTAGTCATTTGCCTTATTCTTTTGTAACGTCTGTATCTGATCTATGAAAAGTTATGTTTTTACCAAGTGGGATCTGCATGGTCCTTGTGAATCAAATGGTCTTCTGGAATTCGGTAAAGCAGCTGTTCTGTTTTTATTTATGTATTTATTTTTTTGTGTAGATGCTTCCTTTAAACACCAATATCAGATTGGCTTATTCAAATGGAAAAGATGATGAGCAGAATTTCATTCAGAACCTTAGCTTGTTTCTCTGTACGTTTTTAAAAGAACATGGGCAACTCGTAGAAAAGAGGCTGAACCTAAGGGAAACTCTGATGGAGGTAAGATAGTTAAATAGCTTTAAATTTATGCCAACTTTGTAAAATCCTGTGTGATTCCTCATAGGGGAAGCATATCTGGTGACCTACTTAAGCATACATTTTGACCTCTGATGGGTTGGGTTAATTCATGTTCTGAACCACTAGCTGATGAAATGTTTTAATGTAAATGTTATAACAAAAAGGTTCTACATCATGTGACTAGGTTATGGAGCCCTACCCTTTTACAGGTAATGGCCTGGCTGAGGTTTTGAAGACTACAGGTATATCTTGGGAATGCATTCTGGTTTTGATGGCATTTATGAGCTGTTGTACAAGCTGAGGTTGTAGGTCATTGTGAACCAACTTAACACTGACAACTGATTAGCTGTGTGTTTTTAGTTCTTGTCAGACTTAGTTTTTTTTTACTAACCTTTGCATAGGCATTTATCTGATTTGTATTTTACATGCTTTGCCAGCTTGACATTGTGGTTATCATTGGCAAGGGATGTGCAAACTATCAATATCTTTATTTTATATAGGCTCTTCATTACATGTTGTTGGTATCCGAAGTTGAAGAAAGGGAGATTTTTAAGATTTGTCTCGAGTACTGGAACCATTTGGCAGCTGAACTCTATCGAGAAAGTCCGTTTTCAACATCGACATCTCCAATATTGTCTGGAAGTCAACACTTCGATGTCCCTCCTCGGAGGCAGCTGTATTTGCCGGTGTTGTCAAAAGTGAGTTATGCACTAATGGTGGTTGATCTTTACTAACGCTTTGAGTTCTTTTGATGTCAAGGTTGCAGTTTCTGATACATGACTGATTGCATAACAGTACCAAACCATTTTCTTTTTACTTATTTCTCGTACTCCTAATAAAGCTATTACATTCTTGAATGTTAGTATTCACTTTTTTGCCAAGTTAATGGTGGTGTGTATTTAATTTTTTTTTGTTTGTTTTTATTACCAATAAGTGAGGAATGACCATCAGAATTTTCTGCTGAAGGAAAAGCGAGAGATCAAACGTTTTAATATGTATTTGGCTTTTGTACATTTATTCAGTGCTGAAATGTGTACATTTTGTCAAGGGTCGTCTACTAATGGTCAGCCGAATGGCTAAACCAGAGGAAGTGCTGGTTGTGGAAAATGACCAAGGAGAAGTTGTAAGGGAATTTATGAAGGACACAGATTCCATCAACTTGTATAAAAACATGAGGGAGACGCTTGGTAAGTTTAAATGACCTTCAGTATATTATACCTAGAGTGTTTGTGTGGCTCTTGAATACATTTAAATACATGCTGTTTTCCTCCCCAGTGTACCTTACACATTTAGACTATGCAGACACAGAACGTATTATGACAGAGAAACTTCACAATCAAGTAAATGGTACAGAGTGGTCTTGGAAAAACCTGAATACACTTTGCTGGGCTATTGGTTCAATCAGTGGAGCGATGCATGAAGAAGATGAAAAGAGGTTCTTGGTAACAGTTATTAAGGTATGTCAAGTGCCCATCAAAGGAGAATGAAGCTGGAAGTGCCCTTTCCATTCAGATTTTTTTGTCTAATTACCTCCTTGGTCAGAAATTATATTTTATATTTTGTATTTATTGGATAGTGTAGGAGCCTAGGTATTTTCCTCATTACAAGTGCACTATTTACTTGTGTTCTCTGACGCGGTATGTGGGGGTACCTACCCACAAGATCCCCTTCAAGGAACAGAGAAAGCAATTGGGTAAAGAAATGGGTGTATCATTACAAACTGGTCATTGAAAAAAATTAATTAATAAAAAAGATACATTCTTTCTAAATACATTTTAAAATTGGTATTTCTGTGCGGTGGGAATAAAATCATACTGCCAACTGGTTCTGCTTTGCTGAGTGTTGCAAAGTTAGTTGCTTGTGTATTTTCAGTGCAGAGCTTTGAAACGTAGTTATTGATTGCATTTGTACCACAGGCAGCTAGTGCAAGCTTATCTGAGAATCTGAGTCGTGTTATTACTTGTTTCAGTCGTTTGGGAGTTTTTTTTTTTATTTTTAGTGACCAATTTTTTTTTTTCTTCCCAATTTGGAATTCCCAATGCTTTTTCTCCTCACCGCAGCAGGGTCCACACACAGCACAGACGTTCTAAGGGCTTGTGAGCGTCCTTCAATCTCACAAGCCTAAAGCCAGAATCACCTTTTATGCTGAACAATCCAGAACAGTGGGGGGGGGCTACTGATCCCAGAGAACAGAGATCAGCTCCGCTTTTTATCCACTCTAAATGTGCTTGGTGTCTGGCCAGTAGGATTCGCTGTTGTACGATGAGAAAGAGTAACTGCTGGTTTACCATCCCCCACTGTGGGAGCGTCAGAGCCAATGTGATGCCCCCTTTGGAGTCCCCAGCAAAGTTTGGCCTCCTTGCACAGCCCGGCGCGAACCGGCGCAGTCCAAAAGCTGTGTGACTCATCCTGCGCTCCCAGCGGCAGCGCTTTAACTGGATGAGCCATTTGGAGTTTTGGAAAATGCCTGGACTTGTCTTTAAACATTCGGTGTCATCTGGATAGCTTCATCTTCCAAAGGCTAATAAGCACCAGCCGCTGGGAGGAAACTTTAGCAGCTCGTTGCTGTTTTAGTGCAGCTATACAACAGCACTATTACAAAGTCTTGCAAGCAGGCTATTTCTTGTCTCGCGTTCTGCTGACCTAGAAATCAGCCAGTGGCTTTGTGCATGTGGGCATCCCTGCTACTTGCCACAAATAGTAACTGCGTCATCTCACCCCCGATCCTAAGGGACTGAGGTTACTGTTCCAGTGCAGGCTACTGCTAGTCATGTCTTTGAACCGACTAGTAGGTTAGCCAGTGTCTGACTTGCAAGTGGACATCCCGGCTAACGTGCCACTAGCAGTAACTGCGTTTATCATCCCTGTTCTCGCCTGTGAGTTCAAGGTTATTCCTTCAGCACAGAGTGCCCTGTGTCGGCACAGAGTACATAATGTACAATTGATACTGAGCTTTGGTGTAGGTGCCGAGTGCCCCGTGTCGGTACAGAGTGCAACCGGGTTGTCAGTTCTGAGCACATAGTGTCAGTACTCCACTGTGTGGTCTATACACTGTCTGTTGTGAATACAGCACTATTACCATGTCTGGGTTCCATGCATGTGTCTCTTGCAAAGCTAAACTGCCTACAAGTGATGGATACGATAAATGCACTTTGAGTCCCGAGCATCCGCATAGGTCCTTGACTGATGTCACTTTTTGTGGTTTGTGTGCTCCCATTGCCAAGTGTACACTGGAGTACCGAGTAGCATGTCAATCAAAGGAGCGTTCCTCCACGTCTGCGCGGCAACCAATGAGCATTACCAATGAGTGAGGCTGGACCCTACTCCCAAGGCTCTGTGCTGAGGTGGGGGGTGGGTGGGAGGGGAGCAGCAAGACAAATAGAACCGAGAAACCTAGTTCCTTGTCGTCTTCCCCTTCTAAATCCCCTTCACATTATCATCCTCTAAAATGGAGAAGGAAGAAAAGCAGACTCTGATGTTCGGCAAACAGGACAGATGGGTAAAATCTGTGAGGTTGTGTCATGCCAACAGGCAATTCTAACTGAGCTGCTGCAAGAGTGCTCTGTCTCATCGGTATTACCGGATCCTCCAGCACCCACTCCCCTTGCACCTTTGCAGGCAGTGGCTATTGGCCTAGAGCAACTCCCGCTGTCATCAGAGCTTATGCCTTTTAACGTTACAGGTTGCTTGACGAGTAGCCATCTGTCACTCCTGCTGCCCTTTCGGTTTTTCTAGATTTTTTTTTTTTTTTTTTTTTTATTTTATTTATTTTTTTTTTTTTTTTTTTTTTGAGCTACAGCACTTGGGCTCACACGGCTGTGGCTGTTTCCTGTTCTGTAGACTCACTATAGAGAGTGTTTGAAGCGGACAAGTTGGGTCTTACCAACTTTCTGCCAGTAGAGGCCCACACTGCTGCACTTGTCTAGCCTACTAACCTGTCTTTAATAGCCAAGGACGTGGTGTGTCCGAAATAAGCAGTGCAGAGTGGCAGAAGTAATTTTAAAGAAAGCATATAGCTAGTGCGTTTACTGCACGCCTGGCAAACTACAATAGCATACTTGTAGCTTGCCAGGCTCAGCTTATTGGGTCCCTCTCGGCGAACCATAGGCCCTCGTCTCAACTGGACGAGCTGCGCCTAATTTTCAGGAATCTGCTACGGCTGTCCAAGGTTAGCGGACAAGCAACAGGCAGAAACCTGGCAGCATTGGTGGCTGTGCTCAGGCAGCTCTGGCTCTCCCACGCTTGTGTACTTGACAGATAAAATGGCACTGCTGGAAGCTTCGGTCACTCCAGGCCACACATTTGGCCTGGCGGTAGATGAGATGCTACAGAAATCTCACTGCGCACGGGAGTCCACCAAGGAATTGGTGCACCTTCTCCCTAAGTGACCCCCTCAACCATGTAGGCCAGGAGGCAGCCCACAAAAGTGTTCCGTGGAGGCAAGAGTCCTTTCAAGTGCCCTGTGCAACAGGCAAAGCAGCAGCCCTAGGATAACAACTGTCAGGAGGTAGCAGCTGCAAAAGCGAGCCATTTATAAGTAGACCCAATCCCCCCCACGCAAGAACGGGGGGTTCTGCTCCAGGTATTTTCTGTTGCCAAAACGGGACTGATCCTCGCTCGCAGGCAGGGGAACTTGTGTCACAGTTCAAGATGTTGTCGTCGCAACGGCTGTTGTATTCCTCAGGCTAGGTGACTGGTTCACCATAGTGGACCTGAAGGTGCACCATCCCAGTAAAACCAGTGCACTGGAAATACCTGAGGTTTGCCTTTCTGGGAGCAGTGTACCAGTGTGTTCTACCGTTCGGCCTCTTTCTAGCCCCACGTGTTTTTACAAGATGCATGGAGGCTATACTAGCCCCGTTGAGACTCGGAGGCATCAGAGTCCTCAACTATCTGGACAACTGGCTCATATGTCTCTAGCAAGAGCACACGAACACGCAGAGCTCGTCATCAACCATCTACATCGGTTGGGCCTGAAGGTAAACCATGCAAAGAACCAGCTAACCCCCACCCAGAGTTTGACCCATCTGGGGGTGTGCCTGGATTCGGGACGCATGTTGGCAACTCTGTTAGATGACAGAGTGCTGAAAGTAACTGCCTGCTTAGAGCTGTTTCAGCTCGGCAGGGCACTACCTGTAGCGGTCCAGAGGCTTCTGGGCTTGATGACAGCAGCATCAAACACCCTCCCACTGGTCCTTTTGCATATGCGCCCTCTGCAGGTTGGGTTCAACCACTTGGCTTGTCCGCCGGTTGGGGGGGGGGGGGTCCCCAGTGGTGCGGAGTGGAGACTCCATTCCGAAGTCGTGAGCCTCATTTGAGAGAGATTCAGGAGAGCGGAAGTAGACCTTTTTACCTCTCGGGGGTGGACAGTGTCCTCTGTGGTTCTCCACAAAAGGAGATAGACTCACTGGCACACCCGTGGCCAGTGTTCCTACTCTGTTGTCACCACTTGCGCTGCTACCGCTGTGCTTGGAGAAGGTCAGACAGGACCGAGCCACGGTGCTCTTAACAGCCCCATAGGAATCTTGGTTATAAGTCTCCCTCTTGTCCTGTGAGGGTGCTGTGTAAAGGGGAACAGTGCCTCGGACTGGATGGCCTGACAATTTATTCCCAGGGTTAGGTGAAAGTCGGCTATCTAGAAAGGGGGTTTCGCTACAGTACACAAAGTCATCGACCCGGAAGGGAAGCGATGTGGCAACTTCGGATTGGAGGAGAAACATTTGCACTAGCTAACCCAGGGGGTGTGACTGACCTTACATAAGAAGGGACGTAGAAAGGTGATCGGTTCCTTTTTGTTATGATTAAGTTGAAACTAGAAAGGAGTACTGTGAAATTACTGTGACTATTTGTTTATTTTGTCGTGTCTAAAAAAATCTACTTGCTTGTTATTATAAGAGCGCTTACACGATCCGCAGCGGTCAGTACAGACCAGCCCTGAACCTGGACAACACTGCACCATTGTACACAAATAAATAGTTTTTCACCACTATCACTATAGCACTCACTCTGGAATTGTGAACATGTGTGTGTTGTGTATGTAGTTCTGTGTGTATTCATTTTGAACTGTGTAGTATTATTTCGGGACTGCAACCTGTTGTTTTGGAACAGTGCGTTGTATTGCCTGGGATTATTCTTTGTAATCAGGCTTTGTCTAAACCGCGTCTATCCAAATGGATAACAGGCACGATACAGACTGCGTATGAACTGGCCAATCTGCCCCTGCCCCAGAAGCTCACAGGCCATTCTATCAGGGGTCAGGTGACTTTGTGGGCTTTGTTTCAAGGTGTATAGATCCAGGACAAATGCAGTGCTGCGGTGTAGGCTTCCCCTTATCCGTTTGCCAGGTTCTGTCGACTGAATGTTGTGTACCTGCAGAATCCTCGACTTGGCACTAGAGTACTGTGGGCGGCTTCCCAGTCCACCCTCACGACAGAACATACTCATAGAGCATTAGAGTGAGTCCAGTCTAATGTTTTTGTTCCAGCTATGCTGGTATTGATTTAGGTCCTTTTTGTATGCTCCATGTCCTGGTGACAGCTTGGATATACTCGCCCATTTTGTAATAGTTAAACTTTCCCTTTCAAGTAGGGAATATTAAGTTATTATCATAACCCTGGTTCCCTGAAATAGGAATATTAACTATTAGCTTCAAGGTCGCGGCGTCCTTGGTTGCAGTTCTCAAAGTAAAATGACGATACTGTCAGGGTGAGTAGTGGCTTTATGCTCTCTGGGACAGAGCAGCACTACGTCACCCTCCTCAGACGAGTGTCTTTGCTATAAAGTTTTCATGTTCAGGTGTCTTAAAGGGGAGCACCCGTTTTGTAATGGTTATTATTCCTGTTTCAGGGAATCAGGGTTATGGTAATAACCTAACATTTTCTAACTTGTTAGCTCAATTTAAACTAACTTTACTGTCTAACTGACACATTTTGACCAAATGAAAATGAGCAAAGAGTGCTACTCCTTTTTTAAAATTTTTTTTTTAATGTATTTTTTTTATATATACCTTTCTGCTTTGAAACCACAAATTCCAGCATGGGTCACAGTCACAGACTACGCTTATACAGTAATTCAAGGTGATAGATAAAGAACAACTATTTAGTAAACTTTAACCACTTTTTAATAAAACAAAGCAAAATACACATTCTAGTAATAAACAAATCTTTATCAAAAACAAACAAAGTAGGGTTTTTAATCAATTTATGATTAATCAATTAATCACACTTGTGGGCTGTGATTGATTTAAAAAAAAAAAAAAAAAAAAAATCTTGTCTACCCGAGTACGGTATCAAAAACTGCTGCAAAACCTCATAACTCCATTGTCAAATTCAAGTAGTTTATTCAATCTTTTCAAAACGGACTTCGCAAGAGTAATCTAGAGCTACTGCTGCATTTAACGTGTTTAAGGCGGTGCTTTGTTAATAACTATTGTGTTGAAATGCATTCTCATATTGGTAATTACTGTTAGAGCCGCTGCTGCATTTTTACCGTATGTAGAGGGGTTTTGTTAATTGTTTGTTTGTTTATTATTGTATCAACATACACTTGCCTGTTGCTTTTCTCTTACTTTATCTGTTCATTTCATATGTTGATGCATGTGTGCAATGACAAAAGTAATAAATACATTTGTATTTTATTTCAAATTGTGATTGGCCTTGGCGTTTTATGGCCCTTAGAGAACACTTTGCTTTCTTCCGTCCGGGTGTTCTCTTAGCCAGGGGCTACTGCATGTTTACATCTTGTTTGTGAAATCTGTGCCTGCTGTCTTGCATATTTCCTTCAGCTCTGGTAGATTTGATACACATTGCTTGGCTACAGGTTTTTTCAGATCAGTCCAAAGCATTTCAACTGGATTGAGATCTAGTGATTTGCGAAGGCCATTCCAAAACTTTTTTTTAATCTTGGATTTTTCAAGAGTTGACTTGGCCGTATACTTTGGGCTGTTGTGGTGTTGGAAGATAAATCTGCCTGCCAATCCACCTCCTAGCAGATGTACTTTGCAGGATGTTTTCATACATGGCTGCAATAATTCAGTCTTCCAGTTCCTGAACTGTCAAAACTCCCTGTGACAGAGCGAATAAAACAGTCATAAATCACTTTCCCGATCTGTAAGGGTATTGTATACCAGGAACAGTGTGTCCCAGACTGCATGGTTTGGCAGTTAGTTCCAGGGAAAGTTGAAGTCAGCCATCCAGAAAGGGAGCAGAGTCACAGTACCAGAAGTCATCGCCTTAATGCGGTAGGCAGTGTGGTAGTCGCGGATTGTAGGAAAAGCAATTGCACTCTCTACCGAAGAGGGCGTGACTGAGGGTATATCAGGGGATGTTTCTAAGCAGTCTGTTCCTTTTTTGTTATTGTTACGAAAGGACCTGTAAAGAAGAAACATTGACTAACCAATAATGTTTTGTGTTGCATTGTCTTTCTCAATAACTGTTATGTTTGTCGTTTGCAGACAGCTAAAATATCCGGGAGCTGACACTAAAAGCCAGCACCAACCCCGGATCACACTGCACTACTGTTTTCGTCATTGTTGTCTAATTCGCAACTTGCACTACGAGCACTCACTTTGGGAAATTGTGATCGTGTAGGTGTTTTAAAGTGCATGTTGTAATTATAAACATATTTCGGGACTGAACCCTGTGGGTTTTAATTGTGCAATACCGTTGTTGAGTATTGCCAGTTCTTATTTATTGCTGCAAACAAGCAACACAGCCAAAATAATGAGCTGTTGGACCGTGAGCTATGCTGTGTCAATCATTGCTGTGCACTGCATCACCTCTGCACCTGTGCACTACAAACCACTTTTCTACACTTCCCCATATTATGATTAAACCCTGTCCGTGATTAAGTCTTTCCAAGATTTTCCCATCTTTTCTCCAAAAATACTGTAGTCTTGTATTTTGAGTCTCATTGAACCAGAGAATTTAGTTGAATGCTTCAGATTCACGTTAATGTTTCTTGGCTTATTTAAGACGGTTTGTTTTCTGGATTGTTTGAAAGTGGTTCGCAGTGAGGTCTATGTGCATACAGCTCTTCTGTGTTCCATGTCCTTTTTGTACAGTTCTCTTCATGCACTATTTTGCCTGATGCTTCTAAGTCTTTCTTTTAAGTCCTTGGCTTTTAATCTTGGATATTTTTAAATTCTCAGACGATTCTCCTGTACAGTACTTCTTTGGATTTAATTCAATTTAGTTTATTCTGTGGTACTTTATTATTGCTCTGATTTTTGGATGTTGGTATTCCATCTTTGTTTGATACTGTTCTGTTGTAGTTTGCCTCAAGTGCTTTTCTCAAACGTGAATCCAACTCCTTTGTCTTGACCATCTGCTGTGTTGCCAAAGTGTTATTCGGTTGATGTTGGAAAGAATTCTCTCTGGCTACTGACTTTATAACGTAGCTTAGTTACTCTGTAATGGTTTTCAATCGATATGTTGTAGTTAGTTCCAATACATTTACAGACTGAAGGTGCCACTACTTTTGTAATGAATAAGTATTGTATTTCATGTTTTCTTGAATTCTTGTTAGATTTAGGGTGCCAACAATTTTGTCTGACAGATTTGCTTTTGGATCAAATTGGTTAAATACATTATCCTTGTAAACCAAGGGTCTTTTTACAGTGGTTTTTTAATGCTGCCATTTCACGGAAAGGTGTGTTTTTTTTTGTTTCTATTTTTTTTTTCATTTTCTGCGTCTTACTTGTCCCTCTTTGTTTTTCAGGATCTCCTTGGCCTATGTGAACAAAAGAGGGGAAAGGACAACAAAGCTATTATTGCATCAAACATAATGTACATTGTGGGGCAGTATCCCAGATTTCTCAGAGCCCACTGGAAATTTTTGAAGACTGTGGTCAACAAGCTGTTTGAATTCATGCATGGTACATATTCTTTTTTGTGTATTGTACTTTTTAATGGCTGGTATTAAATGTCATGTAATTGTGACAAAACTTGCTAAATACCTTTATCCCAAATTATGGTGTATATCATAATCTTTGGCTGTATGGAGGATGTCTGTCTCTGTCCATCTGACTTTTTCTATATCAGACATTTAATTCTGCAATCCCTTGACAAATTCTATTGAAACTTGCTAAAGACATTCTCTAGCAGAAGTTGAGTTTCATAATCTGGAGGTATATGGAGAACTGCTTATTTAATTATAATTTAATAAGATATGCTAAAGTATTTCCTTTTTAAAGTTAAAGGAGGGGTTGGGTTAACTTTGATCTAGACATGCTTTAGCACAATTTAATATTTCTACTAGCACAAGCTTCCAGTGTAAAAATCCATACTGATGCAACAAAAATATCAATACAATGAAAAATAGTGTGTTACTTCTGGCTTGCATCTGTATTATTGGGTTACACCTATTTTAATTTTCCCTTTTAGAAACCCATGATGGTGTACAGGATATGGCATGTGACACATTTATTAAAATAGCCCAGAAATGCCGTAGGCACTTTGTTCAGGTGCAGGTAGGAGAAGTGATGCCATTTATAGATGAAATTCTGAACAACATTAACACAATAATCTGCGACCTTCAGCCACAACAGGTAAGGAACACTTAATGTAATGCTGGATCTTAATGTTCATATTTTGTTTGGAAGCACTGAAATGTGTTGATGTGGTTAGTGTTGTGTTCTATTTCCATGTATTTCATATTTCTCTTTTTAAAGGTTCATACGTTCTATGAAGCTGTTGGTTACATGATCGGGGCACAGACGGACCAAACCGTGCAGGAGCACTTAATAGAAAAATACATGCTCCTGCCTAACCAAGTGTGGGATAGCATCATTCAACAGGCAACCAAAGTACGTTCTAAACTTGGAATTGTTTTCATTTTTTGATCATTTCTGTTCTATACTTTTGTTAGAATGAGTTAAACAAAAAAATGGAAACTTGATTTGAACTTTCTTTAGCACATGTTGAGAATATATATATGACTGGGATGATAGGCATGTGTCTTTGTATGTAGATGTGTCATTTTTGCATTGTTACATGTGCACAAAGTGGTTGTCTACCTTTTCATGATACAGGTGGCTTTTTATTTAAATGTTAAGGGAGGTATGTTAGTAACATAATGTCTTTCTTTTTTTCTTTAATAGAATGTAGACATTCTGAAGGACCCAGAAACAGTGAAGCAACTTGGCAGTATCTTGAAAACAAATGTAAGAGCGTGTAAAGCTGTTGGTCATCCTTTTGTAATTCAGCTTGGCAGAATCTACCTGGATATGCTGAATGTGTACAAGTGCCTCAGTGAGAATATTTCTGCAGCAATTCAAACAAATGGTAAATTTTACTTTTTTATCTTTGGTTTGGTCCCTTTCTTGCATATAATACCATTTTCACACAAAAGAGCAGCTACTGTGCCATCTCTGAAACGTTTTAACGAGTTTTTTAAAATACCCTTTCACACAGCATGAAATTGCACAATCTGTGCCGGTGTAATACAGTCAACCTTTTCGCACAGCCAAAGAGATTGCGAGTACAACTTTCAAACCTGTCAAGCAACAGATTGTTCTCATGGCAACACTGACAAGACCTAACACAAGCACACTGTTTAATTTGTAAAGAAAGAGGTGCTGGGGCGCAAGCAATGACAATAATACCGACCTTAAGAAGCGTATATTCAAAATCATAACACTTAAGAGTATTGTATGTACTTGTTAGATTTTTACAATCACATATTCTACATTATATACATAGTAGTATCGCATGCAGAGAAATTAATTAAAGGCAACCGCAGGACAAATAATTAAAAATAAAAGCCTGTGTACATGTTTTGCTATGGTTTTGCATTTAAAGGGTTTAAAAAAACAAACAAATTAAACGGCATTCAGGGGCACTCCAGAAGGATGACATTGATGAAAAAACACAGCCCAACACGAACACTGGTTTGACTCACGGTTTGCACTATTATCAGTGATGTATTCAACAGATGACATTGGTACATTACAAAAACGATTAATTAAACTTAGGCTAAGTAGTTAACTTAGTATGGTTTTTATTCTGTATTAAATTATATTTACTGAAAAAGGCAAGAGCCAGGTCGTTATTGTTTTGGTTTAATATAATATAGCAGGCTAATCTTCCTATTGAAGTAGGCTACAATATGTTTTATTTTTTTAAAGTTGCCATTTCATTTTTTAAATTAATGTTGAGCTTTCATATTGTTGTATACTACTCATTTAATCAAACCAAGTAGTACAAGTTGCTTATATCGTTCATAACATTTTTCAAATCAAGTAAGCTTATTTGATTATTAAAAAAACCCAACACAAACAACAATGGAGTTGCAGCCAGTGTCAAAGGCACTCGAGCTGAAATCGTAAAGTAATTTAAAGTAGGCTACAAACGTGGCAGCGGGCTGCCTCTGTTTGTCTTCAGCATGCACACAAGAACTTGCAGACTCAATGCAACTGTGAAGTTTTAAAAAGCATTTTATGGGATTTTTAACTAGAGGTACCGGTGCTGTGACTGCACGCCCAGAGGCACAAATTTAAGCACTGCATGCCTACCTACGCTTTAGTAAAGTGGCATGCTGACTTTTAAACCACACCCATTGTAGCGCTTCAGTGGTGGTATAGCCTTTCCCACAGGCAGTTATGATGGTTCAATGCCGTCTCTGAACCACCTCGCGAGGTGGTTCAGAGGCGGCATAAAATATGACGGTTCTGTGCCGGTATAGGCAATTCACACAGACCTATAAGCCACTTCACTGGCGGTTCTGAACCGTCATAATTCCTCTGTGTGAAAGCACCTTAAGATGGTAATTTTTACATACTGAAAGGTGGGTGTATTTTAAAGTGCTGTACTGCGTAACCCTTGCAAATGTTTGTATTTTTTTTTGTGGTGGTAAAGGCATCCTGGTGGCATTTTAATTTTTTTTTAATAGCCTAAAGTGTTTACTGTAGCCAAACAAGTGTTTTTTTGTGTGTTATAGGAGAAATGGTGACCAAACAACCTTTGATAAGAAGTATGCGAACAGTAAAAAGGGAAACATTAAAACTGATTTCCGGTTGGGTGAGCCGGTCCAATGATCCTCAGATGGCAAGTATTCTAAGAGATTGCACAATTTAACAAATTGAAATAATTGTCACAGGCACTGTGGTGATAAGTTAGGATAAAGTAATTGTAACATCAGTCCTTAAGCTATCTAGAGACAAGTGAACATGTATTTGGATACCTTCTCAAGACACGCCTTTAGCTGTGTATAAACAGTACCGTCAAAACTACATTCATGTCAAAGTGCAATCTAAAGTTAGACTTAAACATATGAATATGTATTTTACAGTAATAAAATTCTGGCTGTAAATGATTGATTTAAGGTTTAGACAATATTTAACTGATTCAGCTGTGTTATCATATATCAGTGCTCGTTTCAGCATACAAAAACAAAACGTCAAGTCTTATTGAAAATAAATACCTTTTATTAAAGTTACAAAAATAAGAGTAGATTTGTAGTAATTCGTTTTCAGAGTATAGTCAAGTTTTATACGAAGTATGTTCAAGACAAATTAACTATATTCAGTTGTAATTAAGAGTAAATATATTTAACATTCAAAAATGCAGGAATCTTTTGTGAAACAGTTCTCCCAATGTATAATCCACTTAAGTCTGGCTGACCAACACAGCAGGGATTTAGCTTACAAATGGCATTCCTGTCTTAGATGAAATAGTCAATCTCTTTTAAAATAGTCAATGGTATATTCTCATTTAAGCAAATATAAATTGTACTTGTTATATCACAGGATATTCTCCAAATCTTGGGAATGATTTTTGCATCTTAGTGGACCTGTTTTTGTGTGACACTGTAATTTTGATTTATTTATTTAATATGCACAGGTAGCGGAGAACTTTGTGCCCCCTCTCTTGGATGCAGTTCTTATTGATTATCAGAGGAATGTCCCTGCAGCCAGGGAGCCTGAAGTACTGAGTACCATGGCTACCATTGTGAATAAATTGAGTGGTCACATCACAGCTGAAATTCCACAGATATTTGATGCCGTCTTCGAATGCACTTTAAATATGATTAACAAAGTAAGTACAACAGTGCGGGGAGTCTTCGTTTGATAGTGTTTTATTAAACGGCCAGACTTATTGAACCTTTTGTGCTATAATTGAAGTTCAAGCTATCATTCTGATTCACATATATGCAGTGTGGGGTTGGGGGCTGTTGGGTCAGCTTTGAAGTCTATTTACTAACAAAAGAAGGGAATACTTCACAAATAAGGTGAAGCATTTTGCATTTGAATGCACTTTTGTTTTTCAAACAATAACATAAAACAAGCCTTTCTCTTATAGCACTTACTTGAATAACAAAAATACATTGTTTTTAACTAAAATAGAGAAGGCAAAGCCTTTTACTCCATCGACAAAAGTACAATTCTGCAAATACTGCAGTCCAATATCCAAACAAAAGACAATGTATAGAGATTTTATTCCTCTCTTTTTCTTTCCAAATACACAGCTTTCTCCCTGCTGTCCCAACTCTTTTGTGTACCATTTAGGTGAGCTTTATATAGTCCAGCCCCACCAATTCACTGCCTGCAGGTGTTTCTCATTGTTTGGAAACTGTAGCCATCTTTGCTCAAACACAGTAGTTAGCGTTGAGCCAAGATGACTACCAGATTCCTCCCAGGGTCTTAAAGACCTCCATTTCCATTCAGGAACATAATCCTTCAAAGGCAGTGCTTAAACACAGTTAATTGAGAATACATTTCTATTCATTTTTTCAGGACTTTGAGGAATATCCTGAGCATCGAACACATTTCTTCTTGCTGCTGCAGGCTGTAAATTCACATTGCTTCCCAGCATTCCTGGCCATTCCTCCTGCACAGTTCAAGTTGGTGTTGGATTCTATTATTTGGGCTTTTAAACACACAATGAGAAATGTTGCTGACACAGGTATGCTACACAAGCTGTCTGATAATACCCTAAACTGTAATTTGATGTTGAAGCTGATAGCGTTGCCTCTGTTTTTCATAGGTAATAAACACTTTAAATTTGCCATATTGTATTTTTAGGTCTGCAGATACTGTATACCCTTCTACAAAATGTAGCTCAGGAAGAGTCAGCTGCTCAGAGTTTCTACCAGACTTACTTCTGTGAAATTCTGCAACATATCTTCTCTGTTGTAACGGATACCTCTCATACTGCTGGTAAGTTTGTACGGCAAGAGATTAAGTAAGGGGCATTTTTACAGTTATATACAAATAACTAAAGCACTACTTTTTTGTTTTTCAGGTTTAACAATGCATGCTTCAATTCTTGCATACATGTTTAATTTGGTGGAAGAAGGCAAAATAAATGCAGCATTGAATCCAGCAAATCCAGTCAACAACCAGATGTTTATTCAAGAGTATGTGGCCAATCTTCTCAAGTCAGCCTTCCCACACTTACAGGAGTAAGTCATTTTGTGCTTCATTCATAAAGCATCCGTGTGAGGGGGCTTTGTACTTGCATATTTTCATATTTTCAGTGATACTGAAGTGCCTTAATTTTATTTTACAGTGCACAGGTAAAAGTGTTTGTAACTGGGTTGTTCAGCTTGAATCAAGATATTCCTGCCTTCAAAGAACATCTAAGGGACTTTCTGGTACAAATTAAGGTAACACGTTTATTTCTTCTAAGAGCCCTTCTATAAACCGGTGCTATGGCCAAACTACAGAATGAACTACTCTTGCTTCATAATGGCAAATGAAATTTGTTGTGCTTTGTCATTTTTCTGTATGCTTCATGAAAAGCTGACATTGAAAACGGGCATTTTTGTATTTAACATTAAATGCTGTATTACTATTATGACAGTGATTTGTTGATGTGGCTGGCAGTAAATCAGCACTAATATAGCTTACTGCTGTTTTGAACAAACTAAGGGGAAGCACATTGTGCATTATCATGTACGTTAGTAGGCTACGACTACTGGTAACATCGCATGGGTTTTGGAATTTTAACCCATTTTCTGTTTATCCCAACCCCCTGCCCCCCCCACATACACTAGGAGTTTGCTGGTGAAGATACAACAGACCTATTCTTGGAAGAAAGAGAATCGTCTCTTCGACAAGCCCAGGAGGAGAAACACAAATTACAAATGTCTGTTCCTGGAATCTTAAATCCACATGAAATTCCAGAAGAAATGTGTGATTGAAAATTGTGTAAGCCAAGTTTTGCATTGTTCCTTCTGATCAGTTACCGGCTGTCATACAGGAGCGAACTGCACTTGGGTATTTGTTGACCAAAACAATGCCAATGTGTAAATTATACTGTCACCTAGTGGCCCTTTTTACTTAGTATGCATTTTGTATGGAAACTTTTTTTCTTGTGTAATATCTTTCCATTGTTAATTAAAGCGTATATTTGGTCATCTTCATTTAGATCTGCATGAGGTAAGAATTGAGGCATTAAAAAAAAAAAAAAAAAAAAAAAAAAAAGCCCATTTTGTTAAAGCAGGAGAAAGTGGTTGGTCTAAATTCCACTGCAAAATGGCTTTTAGAACTATTCTGTAGTGGATTACCAATATTAGTTTGGTGGGATGTTACAGTAATGTAGCATTGCGTGTACTCTGCAGCCTAGGAGAAATGTTGCAAGATAGAGGATTACAATTAAGATTAAAGATGTTGCTTTTGTCAATGGTGTAGTGTAAGGGTTAGCTCAATTGGTTGTGCTCAACCTAAACTACCGTCATTTGTTGCTAGACATACTTTGCAGCAAGATCATGTGCATATCATCCCATTGTGAAGCATCTTTAATAACACGGGAACACAGAACAGTTGGTTATTTTTACAGAGTTTGTGTGTGTGTGTGTGTGTGTGCTGTCGCTTTGTCGACAACAGCTTTTTGTTTTCCTCAATGAGGAGTGTTGTGAGCTTTCATTAATTCCAAGTGAAAGTGGTTAAAATATTTATCAGTTAGCATTGGCTGCGTCTTTATAACTCATGTTAATTCAGATGATTTGTTCTAATTTATGTTGTTTACCATGCTGTAGTGCTTCAAGAACACTACTTAAGAGCAAAATAAACTTGGTTTACATTTAATTTTCTATTTTTTTTTTTGCATCTTTCATTTTTATCTTGAAATTCTATCCAAATAATTTTCAAGAGGCTTTTATTCAGAGAATTAATATTTGCCAACAATATAATTAGGAGAATGTATAAACCAAAATACCAATGTTTAATGCCTAGATGAAAAGAGAAATGAAAAATCTCTTAAGTGTTACATTTGTTGTGAAACTTTTTGAAACTGATTAAAGTTGAGAGAATTTTATAACCCATGGTCTTGGTGAGAATTTGTTTTTATATTGGTGTAAAACATTTGAATTTATTTTGTGTGCGACTGAATTCCTTAGGTAGCTGTAAGATATTACACTTGATGCAGCAAGAGGAGTGGGGTGGGGTGCTGCTTGGTAGATAATATGCAGCATTCCTGTAGGGATTTATGGTAAATCTAAAATCTAAAGGTATTATCCACTTTGACCTGAGACCTAAATTGGCTGCCATTCGGGGTCATGTGACTTTCTGGTCTATCACGATTAGATTTAATTGGTATACATCTATTGTATTATTCTCTAGGTCAGTGGTTCCCAACCTGTGGTCTGAGCAAACTCCAGGTTGTCTGCAAACCACTCACAAAATCTGGTTAAGCGGTTCTTGCATAAATCCATTGCTACACAATAACACAGAGTACTACTATGATATGTATTGCTAAACAACAAACAGCTTTAACCACATCATGTATACTGTATTACTTCAATTTATGAGATTTTAGAAGTATCACGGGTGCTTATTTTCTGTAATACTGTAGCCTACCTGCATGTAGCAGCATGTGTGGCTAACCTACTTTTGACGACCACTACATTTATCAGTGACAGTTACCGAGAACCTATTAGGTGGGAGTTGAAAGGTCAGGGGAGTACTGTAACAGCGAATCAGGAGTGTGTTTTGGTTGTTAAGGGGCAGGACAATGCTGGTGTGGCAGTTTAATCCAAGAGTGTGACGTAGATGTTTTTCTCCAGCAAAAATGACCTCGGAATATCAGCTTGATTTCTGTAAAAACTACAATATATCCTACTGGGGGGGGTTCTCACTAACTTGCTTGTTTGTAATTTCTCTGCAAGAGAAACCGAAACAATCTTTTCATACTAGATAGTAAGAACACTGTTTTGATTTGTACGGGAATTACAATTGAACTAAAAACAAAACCACCTGTAAGAACTTCAGAAGGACTGCTGTTTTGTACGTAGTTTATCTTACATTTTCTTTCATTTTCTGTACTTCCATTAAATAAAATGTGCTTACTATGTATGTGTACAGTATTTTGCTTCTTTAATTCGAGGGCAGCGCCAAATTGAAGTAATACGGTAATATGTATGTAGTCTACATTTGCCCCCCCCCCCCCCCCCCGTCTGTTTTCTATTAATGTGTGTTTTATAATTTATATTTACTCCCTGTGATGCAATACCAAACTTTGCCTTCAAAGCCACCATTATCTGAAACAGCTTTCTATGTGAAACAAATATTAAATGACTGTTACACATTAAGAAGGCACATCTTGTCAAAATTACAGACTTCTTTTTTTAGCCAGTAATATTTTTCACATAAATCCACATTTTTCTCATCTACTCTAATTCTACAGTTTGTTTTCACTGTTTGGGCAAAAAAAAAAAAAATCCTTAATCTGTCTCCAGCCTTTTCACTCTACATAAAAGCAGCACATTGCATTAATATTCTTAACTCAATTGGAATGATTAAAATTAAAAAATAAAATAACCACAGTAATTTTCATTTTTAACAATACAAAATATGTGCTACAGTGTTGCCATGGATATAGGAATATTCATATTTCCATATTGGAAGTTTTTGGAAGAGGTTAGCTGCATAGTAATGGAAGTTAATATGAAACAGAGTGTCTATATTTGTTGCTTGACTTGTGAATTGTACCGTAGCGTGAATGATCGATTTCAGGTTTAACTTAAAGGTTTCATATCTCACAAGATTATATGTGAAAAGGAAATTCTCTTCACACTACCTCTGGAAATATGTACAGTCTGTTCTTGACTGCATTGTTAACCAAAACAGGAATTGTTGAATTTCAGCGACCTTATAAGATAAGAAAGCCTGTGTCACAAACTTTATAATCCAGAATATTTAACACTGGCATTTACATTTACTTTATCCGAGGACGACCCAAAGCCTGTGTGTTATTTGTCAGGAGGTTTTGTCAAATGAATATCTGAACCTGCAGAATTGAGATGCTATATATCTACAAAACATTCAGAATGTGAAAAAAAAAAAAGAAACTGGACTTTTTTTAAACAAAAGAAACAGGAACTTTGCCATCAGCAAATTCCAATGTGCAAAATGACAACATTGCTTGATGTAGAAATCAGTCATGAGGGGTATGTTTATTTGCTTGCTCTACCATTAAAAGAATTGTTTTTTTTCTTTAGCTTAAGATATTATGTAATTGATTATGAATTGGAAGTTTTCTTTCCATTGTTATGTTTTAGTATGCTTTACATTTCTTATACAAAGCTAACATGTGCAGCAGTGGAATTCAGCTTTGAGGTTTCTCTGTCTCTTTGTAGAATCAAATGTGCAGTCTGTCACAGCTCAAATAGGCATCTGGGTAAACAGCCAAGATAACAGGTGTCTAGCCTAGATGCGCAGAGAGAAGGAAAAAGGCCTGTGTGTGTGGGTGCAAGGTGTGAAGAGATAAACACAAAGAGCAAACTGCTTTAAACTGGCGTTTACAGCAACAAAAGTAAAACAGTAGGTTAACCCTTTGTGGCCCTATGTCGGACCAGGTCTGACATTACAATTTTCCCTTTCTAGTCTGATGTCGGACCCTGTCCGACATCATCAAAAAGACGTAAAGCACAGGTCTCTAGTTGTTTTTTCTCTGGAAAAAGCTGAGAAAACCTTTCAAGGGCCGAGTGAGACCGATAAGAGCCAAATGAAGCCAAAAAAAGAGGCCCTATCTAATAGCCGCATGCACCACAGAGGTAACATGGACATAAACAAAGGAAACAGCTGCTTCTGTATCCAGCACTCATAGAATATCATGGACATTTGCAAGGCTTTTTGAGATGTTATAGTAATATAAATAATGACTTGGATTGCATTTTTGAGGAGTTTGGTGATAAAACAAAGAATTCTCGAGTCTGTCTGGTTTTACATGAAGAGAGAAAAGCAACTGAGGCTGCCTAAATCCACAGAACAACTGTGGTTAGTTCTCCAAGACGTTTGGGCCAACCTACCTGCTGAGTTCCTTCAAAAACTGTGTGCAAGTGTACCTAGAAGAATTGATGCTGTTTTGAAGGCAAAGGGTGGTCACACCAAATATTGATTTGATGTAGATTTTTCTTCTTATATTCACTCACTTTGCATTTTGTTAATTGATAAATATAACCATTAACATGTCTATTTTTGAAAGCATTCTTACTTTACAGCATTTTTTCACACCTGCCTAAAACTTTTGCACAGTACTGTGTGTGTATGTGTATATATATATATATATATATATATATATATATATATATATATATATATAAAAAACTGCTATTATCGACCACTTTCCAAGTTAGATAGAAAAAATATCTGGATATTACAGTTGCAAAATTGATTAAGGAGTTCACATAAAAACACAGTTTTTAAATATTTTTTACCGTTGTTTTATATTTTTTAGTCTGTATGTTAAAATGCCCCAAACAGCGCCATCTTATGGAAGTTGGCTGGACTAAGCAAAATATCATAAGTACTTTGTCAAGTCTTATGCAAAACCTTTTACACTGAAAATAGGCATATTATTATTATTACTATTATTATTATTATTAAGTATTTCTTATATTTACCAAAGTGCACGAAAAGCACATTCTTTTTATTTGCAGCATACACTATAAAATAAGCGTTCAGCAAACACTAATCGTATTATTATATGCAAACGTTATAGAAAAAATAAAGAATAATATAGCCTACATAACGAAAAAGTATATATGCAGCAGAAGAAAAAGTCGATAGAAAAAAATAACTATGATGATAAAGCAATACATGTAATGAAGTAAATACAAACCAATTTTTTATGTAAAATGCAATAAAGTTATTGCAGTCAGTGCAAGCAAATAATGTACCATCACCGTCAAACACAGGCAGCTCGTCCAATTTCAAGAGTCCATAAAAAAAAGAAAAAATATATATAACAAAAAAAAAAATTCAATATTACATATTGAATCGAAACACATATTGAATTACAAGTTCGTGAGATAATTACCTTCGAAAACAGCCGTAGATGAGATGTCTACGTTGTCTTTGTGCTGTGTTTGCGTCGCATATCTCGAACTTCCTATGTAACTCGGCTTCAAAGTCAGCGCTGCCGATCACATTTCCTGTACACGACTTTCTCCAGGTGTATCATTAAAAATACACAGAGGAAAACGTGTTTTTTTTTTTTTTTTTGTTTCTAGGGCCTAGATTTACTTAAAAACAAGCTTCAGAAAGACTAGTTTGATCACGGCTTATTGCTGTGAGACATCACAAAACACAGGGCGTGTCATTGGTCACAAAATTAAAATGGTCTGGCGGCAAAGGGTTAGGAACACTGCATTATGAATGTTTTGGTGACTGTCAACTAATATGGCTGCAATATTGAGGTCTTGTGACTAAGTGTATTGCCTCAATATTTGGTACACAGCTGTGTTCTGTGATCTGTTAAGTTTCATTACTGGTGTTTTACTGTTTCACTGCCACATTGTTTTAACCCCTGGTGACATCAATGTGTATTGTATTTACTATTGCAAAGTAGATGAAAACATTTATTTATTTATTTTAACCTAGGAATAATGTCAGTTATTAACACTAGAACCGCCAAGGTAGTCATTTGGACAGTTTCCACTTACAACATTTAAATTACTCTGCGTGGGTTAAAGAGATCCGCGGTTGTCTGTTCTTGACTTTTTAAATACGTATATTAAATACATAAATATCCTGATGACATTTGAAAGTCAGAATCGCAAAAATAAAAAAAAGTTATAAGCACTGATAGGTTGACTGCCAAAAGCCAAAAGCATCTTTTTTATATGTAGACATGCTAGTTTGTTATCTCAACCTCCAATTAGTTTATAGTAGTATGTATTTGAATAGAACATTGCTCTTGAAGTCTAGAAATGTGGTACCCAAATATTATTATTATTTATTATTGTAATCCTATCAATTCCTTTGAGAACTGCCGCCTGGCTGTTTCTGTGAGCATATATAGTTTGCTGTCTTATAATATTTCTATTACAAGAATGTTTCGAGAAATTTTTGCATTTTGATTTGAGAGCAACTACAGATGTATTTGCCTTGGCTTCAGAAATCTGGAGCGACTTCATTGAAATCAGCATTGCCTACATGGACAAGCAGCTGTTTCCAGCAAAAGCACGGTGTCGCTGGACACAATACAAGTGAAACTAACTGTCAAATTTGGGATTAACTTTTGGCTGGCAGCGGACTCTACCACTACCTGTGCAAAACTGAAACTCACCCAGCTGGTCAGAGATTAATGTAATCATACGTTGGAAAAAGGATTACAATATTTCACTATAATTAGTAAAATAAACAACCTGGTTGGAACAATAAACAAAGTGAGAAGAGAGTTTCCACCATCTGCCTAAAACTTAGTACTCAGTGAAAGCACTCACCGGTGTCCAGTTGATGTATTTTGCAATTACTGGACATGGCTGCCATGAATTCCTTCGTTTAGTATGAGGAATGCACCTGGGAAAATATCAGTAGGAAAGATTTCATCGTGGTGCTAGCCACAGAGCTTTGGCAGAAACATTTCAATCAGGGAAACGCAGCTCAACCTGGATACAGTGCACACACAGTGACAGGTAACTAAGAGCAATAAAAATAAAACTTGTGATATCTGTGCCCAGTGTGAAAGAGCAGTATGTGGTAAATGCACGTGCCAAGTTGATAAACGTTACATCTGTGTGGATTGTGCTAATATGGGGACTACTTTTGTAGTATGTTTCCCTGAATGTGCATTCGCGTTACACAATGGGAATTGTGTTATTTTCTTTTTTATGTTTTTTTTTTTTTTTTTATAATTATGACTTTGTTATAAATTATGACTTTGTTTTTACAATTTTGCATTTACATAAACCAGCTTACAGCTGTTTACACAATATTTTCTTTTCAAATGTTTATTTTATTTTCTACAATGAGTACTGAAGCATTTCATTCTGAAGTTCTGAACTGGGCCTGTCAAGTTTGATTTTCACTGGGACAATGGGCAAGGTGGAGTTGCCCAATAGATGCTGATCCATAACAAAGGGGTCTATATTACATCACACCTGTCAATTATTATTTTCAGTTCTGCAACCCTGAAATATAGTGGAGTCTGTTATATTCAATTTAATTAGTTCCAAGGGTCCATCGAACTGCATTCTTTCACAAAGCTCAGTTGTGTTCATTAATGAGAACTGTACATCAGTGCTCCTCATTTACTGCAAAGGTTGGACAAATAATTATAAATCCATGCAATATGCAACGCAAACTTGTATAAATAGACTGGCCCTCATATAATTGTATAATTTGTTATGCAAATTGAATCAACATATATTCTTCACTTGGACAATTAGTTTCAGTCACCATGGGCAGGACCTGAACATTTAACAGAATGGTAAGGGTCTGACTTGGTTGATACATTTTTCCATATCCAAGATCGGACAGAAGATATTACTTATGTTTCAAAAGGAACAGTCCCGAAGTGATGAATCTTTCAGTCAATCAGGAGAATAGATTGCTGGAAATGTTGACCCTCCTTTTTGGTAACATGTTCTCCTGAACTGTATAAACATCTTGTCAACTCACCATTGTTGCTGTACATGGTGTCTGTTCACTCTGCTATCCCTGCTATCAATCCCTGTGTGTGTTTCTACATGAGTCACATGTGGTTCCCTTTCAATTATGAAATGTAACCATTACCGAATGGGTATTTACCACCTAAAGACCTGAAACCTGAATAAGATATAACAAAGCTGCTCAGCCGAAGCTGTGACGTAGTCATGCCCGCCCCCGAGAGAATAAAGGACTGCGTGCACAGATCTCAATGCCATTTTTCCTTTTAAGAACTCACCTGACAGGAGAGACTATTCAGTTAAGTACTTGTTACTTTATAGATTTTTGAATTTATTGTATTCATAAACAAATTATATGTGATGTTTAAAATAATCGGTGTGGTAGTTTTACTAATTACAAGTATTTGTGCACTACAGCCTGTTGTTTGTTATGTCCCGCTGTGGCCTTGTGCTCCACATGAAGCCAGTGGCTTGATTTGCTCCTTCCCAGAGATCAAGCAATGTAAGTCGGCTGACTTTGTGCTCTCACTGCAGGCTACAAAAGCTCCAGTTACTTTATTCTTGTTTTGGCTTTGGACACAATTACGAGACGGTTTGTAAAATTCAAGTAATTGTTATTGGTGTATTTTGTTGAGAAATATTAATTCTCTCATTCTGTTTTTCTGTTTTCCTGTTTTCACAGGGACTAAGCACAGACCTGTCTGCAGCGTGTGGTGCGGCACAGATGTAGTGACAACAGTGGCTGGTTTCAGCAGCGCTACACAGAGCCAAAAGGCTGCTTCCGTTGTGATTGCTTGCAATCTCTACCGCAGCATCCTGATGCTGTTTTGGTGATAGCTTTTGCATCACCACTACAAAGGCTGTTAGTTCATTTTAACAAGCAGGTTTCCCCCTCAGTCGCGTGTGAGTACTGACTGAGTGGTTTTGCCAGTAGCTTGCTGTAGAGTGTTACCCGCAGTTACTACATACCTGTACCAAGGTCACTGACCCGCTCCATTCCCAGCTCGCTATCGTACCAAACCGGGATCGAGGTTAATGAACCAGTGCTGACCTGACCTGGTACTGTTCTGATCCAGTACTATACCGACCCAGTGCTAAAATCACCAAACTGGTACTGAACCAATCCAGTACCGTCCTGGCTCCGACCCGATACTGTACCCCATACTGTGCATACCGACCCGGTACTAAAAGTCACCAAACCCATACCAAACAATTCCGGTTCTGACCCACTACTGAACGGTGCTTACATCAACGGTCCAGTACCAAGCCAGTCTTGAAGAGCCCTGTTGCTGTCTTTGAGCAGACTGAGGCAGCACCTGTGCATTGTTACTGTACACTGCAGTGCTACTTGCATCATGCATCATGGTTTTGTCCCTGCGACACATGCAAGGCCAGACTGCCTGTTGAGGACAAGAACGGCAGATACTCCTCCTGCCTGGGGCCAGAGCACACCAAAGGGGCACTGGTGAACTGCAGTTTCAGTTTTCTGCACATTTCTCCAAGCGCACACTAGGGAAACGTCTCTCTTGCAGTTCTACAGCGTGTTCTGCTCCCTCAGTCCTGCACAGCTCTCTACCCCATCACCCTCTGGTACAGAAGTAACTGCATCCACACCCCATGGCTCTGTGCCAAGGGAGAGCGGACAACGGCCCCAGAAAAGTAGCCCATGGTGCTCGCAGAGTTACTGTGTGAACGTTCAGCGCTGCCTACCCCACCTGTCTCCTTGGCGTCTGTGGCAAAGTGGTTAGCAGTGTGTGTGTGCAATTATAATCCAGGTGCAATGTCGTTTAATGTTTTTTTTTTTTAATCTTAATGCAAAACCACAGTAAATAATAACAATGGTAATGAAGCAATACAGTGGCATGTATTGCTTATTTGTAATCTGTGTGTTGGCCGCGAAATAATAACAGTCCCATTTTTAGATCACCCACGCGTAACACTTACAGTACACAAACACATACACTAGTCCACCATGCATGCTCTAGTGCTTGTGGTGAATGCAGTTCTTTATTGCAAACAAAAGTGCAGTGTTATCGATCCGGGTTTAGTACTGGCCTTTGGCGACAGCTCTGGATTGTGTTAGCCATCCAAATAATTACAAACAGTATAATTAATGACAAACAAAAAATAAACAAAACAATCACGTTTCACAGCACAGGTTATCCTTCTAGACACTTAATTTAATCATTCACAAAAGGAACAGATCACCTCACTACGTCCCCTTTATATACCATATATCAACCATGACCCCTTGGTTAACGAGCGCACCCGCTCCTCCAATCCGTGGATACCACAACTTTAACCTTCTGGGTCAATGATTTAGTATATCGTAGCTCAGTCCCCTTTCTAGACGGCCGACTTCCGCCTAACCCTGGGAATGAACTGTTGGGCCATCTAGTCCACTGTACTCTGTTCCCTTTACTCAGGCCTCCCTTGCTTGCCAGGGCTTTTATAAATTTGTGATAAATTACTCTTTCATTATGGCGATAGTGATGTCTAATTTCATAATTCACCTTTCTTGCAGCCCAAATCACTTCATATGGCCCCTGCCATTTAGCACATAGTTTCAATTCTGTGGATGGAAGCAGCAGCATTACTTTGTCTCCAGGTTGAAAGGTTCAAATTCATGCATTTTGATTGCAATGCTGCTGTTACCTGTGCTGAGCCAATTTTGAGGTTGTCCTGGATTAAATTAAATGCATCTACCTTTAATTTTAGTCTCTAAATACATATTTGAAAATTAAACTAGTTGTCTGAGGGTAGATATAACGCGTATACAACACATATATCAATGAATAATAGCGCCCCCCCCCCAATTTTTCTTAAAGATTAATAAGTGTGACCAGAAATGGGGCGTGTCTAGAGTTCAGCTTGTTTTGGGATTTATTTGAAGAACGAGGTCGCTATTTTTCTGTCAGAAATCTGGCAACCCTGCTCTTGTCCCGTCTGCCCCAGTGCATCCAGATTTTCTTTTTGAGATCCAGTAATCCTGTGGTCACCCAGCTACAGCTCCTGCTGTTTCCTGGTCTATGGACACCCTATGTAGGGCGCATGATACAGAGAAGCTGTGCCTGGCCCAATTTCCGCAGGTGGAGGCTTCAGTTGCAGCTTTGTTACAGGCACCTAATTTAGCGCTCCTATCCAAGGACGCTATATGTGTGTGGCAGGGTGAAAGCCCTGCCAGTGCACGGGTGTCTGTTTTTGGGGAATATTGGGTGGCAGGGAGGGGTTAAAATGCCCCCTGCAAAAACATGGGTGATCACGTGTGTTAATTAGAAGGCTCACAGTTAATGTTGGTGAAAGGTGGAAGTATGTGTTTGATGTTAGTGTTCTCGTGATTTAGTACTGCATATGTTCACGGCTGTGTTTTATTGTAAGTGGCAGTTCAGCCTGAAACCACACGGTGTTGCATTTAAAATGTTTGTAGTGTTTTGTGCAACTGTTTATTTTGGCCACAGTGCCATTTGTTTTGCTACTGTCTTTTGTATCTAAACTGTTTTGTTATTAAATGTGCACATTAGTGCTTCACTGCAACTTTTCTTAACAGCTGGGTCGTGACGCTACCCTGTCACATTGCCCCGACAAACAGTACTGGATCTCAGAGGTAATCCTCAAGCATGCCTATTCAGAAAATTTAATTGTATTCTCGGACCTGCTGGTAGTAGATGCCTTGGCACACCAGTGGCTGAGGTAACTGTTATATGTCTTCCCACTGCTCTCCATGCTCCCGCAGTGGCTGGAGAAAATTAGGCAGGACTGCCTAAGCGCAGACACCTGCTCACCATATGACATCCTGACCCATCGAGCCTGCAGCTCTGGGTCTGGCCTCTGAACGGCTGCATTGAGCTTTCTGGGTCTGTCCAATGGGGTTATTGACACCCTGCAAAATGCCAGAGCAGTGTACATGCATTCCCAGTACATTTGACCCCACAACCTGTCCCAAGGCATTTTTACTGTAATTTTTGCAGGACCTGTTTGACTAGGGGAAATCCCACTCTACATTAAATATATATCTGGCAGCTTTTTCAGCTTGCCATGTCAACATTGACTCTATCTCCCCAGGACCTCACTTCCTGGCAGGGCAATTTTTGAAAAGGAGCTCAGGGACTTTGGCCACCTCTGAAAGATATTGCTCCTCGCTGGAGGAAAGCCCTTGCATTCAGCTGAGCTGAATTGTTTATCGCTAAAAGCTGCTTCTTGCAATCAACTCCACAAAGTGGGTTAGCGAGATGCAAGAATTCTCAATTGGGAAAGTCTGCTTGATTTTTGCAGAAGCCAGGACAAAGGTTACATTCCATAGAAATCCCACAATTTTTTGCCATAGAATATCTCTGCATTTCATGTCAACCCATCTCTGGAACTAGAGGCTTTCCATCCACCTCCTTTCCAGTCTGACAGAGAGTGTATTATGTTAACAGGATGAAAGGTTGGAGGCAGTCTTAACAATTCTATGGGGCAAAGTCCCACAGTCAAGCTCTGTCTAAGCAGAGTCTGGCCAAATGGATAGCAGACACAGTCAGGGCGGCCTAGAAGCGAGCCAACTTTCCCGCTCCAAAAAAGCTCACTGCCCATTCCACCAGTGGTATGGCAACTTTGTGGGCTTTATTCCAGGGTGCATCTATCAAGGACATTCTCAATGCAGCGGTGTGGGCTACTCCCCATACCTGATGGGGAGGCCATAGTGTTAAGGACAGCTTCTCAGACAACCCTTACAATACAGGCTTAGAGGTGAGTTTCTCCCTCAATTTTTTAGCCATAGCTTCTTGTTACTGGGGTTCCAAATGTTAACACACAAGGCAGCTTTAGCTTAGCCTTGTAGCATTCTGGCCGTGCTGCAATCTTGCCCTTGCGACGTCTTGGGTATACTGACCCATTCTGCAATGGTTACATTTCGTACCAGGGAACAAGGGTTAACGTTAACGCCTAACGTTATAGGGAGCTCCAGTACCCTACAAACCCAGACAAATACAAATAGATTGGTATTCTATATGAAAAAAGTATATGCTGCACAAGAGAAGTTATGTAAGTTAGGTATTGTAAAGGGGCTGATGCATGACTATCTCTTGAGGTCTGCCATCCGCATTCATGTTTTAAATCAAATCATTATTAGTCTACTATTGAGCAGCAGCAACACTCTGTGCTGATCCTAAAGGGTTAACATATACTTGCATACAGTATAGTGGTAGTCATAATTTATGATGAGTAAAATACTGTATAGTATCGTCAAGAACATACTGGTGCGCAGTGCCATCTAGTGGGGAACACTACAATTGGCAAAGTGTTTTTTAAAAATTAATTTAATTTTTAATTTAATTCTAGCTATTCTAGCCTGTATACTGTATACTGATTTCTGGCTTCCTGATTTTACCAGTTTGGTAACATTTTGAGCTATTGCCAATTTTACAATCTTATATCGTATGTCATGTATTTGAGAGTGAATGTGTTGTGTGAGGGTTAGAGAAGGCAAAGCTTATGAGACATTTTCTTAAATCTTACCTGTTGTTCACTTCCATTCACATGTGCAGTTTTGAAAAATAGCAACCATGTTCATGTATCATTTAAAAATGGCATCTGGTAGTCTGGACTTGATTAAATACATTTCCCAGTTTGCTTGTCTTTCTTTTAGGAAGTCTATTACTGTTTCACTTTTATTTTAAAACTTTGAAACACCTTTGTAGCAGGGCGGTAGGAAAGCCCTGCTATTTAAATGTGTTTATTTACTTTTAGAATGGGGTCTCCCCCTTGCCCCTGTGCAGTTTATTTTGTGTTTGTAGTATGATTTATTTATTTGTGTTTATTTTTTATTTATATTTGACGGCAAAGCGCCGCGTTGTTTTGTTATTGTTTTTCTGTGAGTGTGTTCTGACAGAGGCAGGGTAACAGCTTGTCCTCTGCCAGGAATAATTAATAAAAAAAAACCTTGTGCAGAAGGTGGCCATCTCCCGAATTAAGTTATTAATTTGTTGCTAATTGGGAGATGGTCACCTGTATAAAAGCCTGCAGCTCTCTCCCCTCAGGGTGAGGTGTTTAGAGGAGGAACGAGAGCAAGTGAGGAGTGACAGAGAAATTTGGAAATAATAAAAAGGAACCGTGAAGGCTACTGCCCAGCTGGACCTTAATTATTTGTGTTCGTAATTAGTTTTGTTTCAAACTTTTTTTTGGCTCTGTGAGTACTGTTTTTGTTTAAATTTTTTTTTTATTTTTGTTGTTTAATGAACACTGCCACAAGCGCTTTTTCACTGCAGTTATCTGGTTTGTTTTTGTTCCTGCATTCTGGCCTGACATCACCACTCGTCATCCTGTCACAACCTTAAATAAATTATAGAATTGTTTTTGTAAAAAGTCACGACAGCTTTCCTCTCTACCTGTTTGCCTTACTTTTCAGGAAATGCGTTGCTTTGCAGTTCTGATTTAGACACACACACACACACACACACAAAATTATATAAAATATAATTTCTACAAGTTTTACTACTATTTGTGTGTGTGTGTGTGTGTTTGTGGAACATCTAGAAGTTACATTTCATTAACACTAGAATCACCTTTTACAATATATTTTTATTGGGATTATAACCCAGGGACCTGCTTCAAAGTTTTAGTTAGCACTCCGAAATGGTTAGGTGTTTGTTTTGGTTTTGTTATCTATCTATCCCAGCGTGCCTGATGCTTCCATGCAATTAATATCCAAGATATACTCTCTAGATGCTTTACATTTCACCAAACACCAACACAAAAAGACTGAGGTAGTTTCTTCAAACAAGTCACTCATAAGTCAGCTGTTTTGTAAATTAAAAGCCAACCATATTTAGGACCACTAAGATGAGTGTTGCAACAATTGTGTTCAATTCCAATAACAACTTGTGTTATTTTGCAGTTACTTTTGTGAGAATTGCTAATGAGATTTAGGATCGAGGTTGTAATCTTAAGTCTTGCAAGCAACAACCACATAGGAAAATGTATTATTAGGGATTAAAATAAATCAATAACTTTTATTGTATCTCATTTTCATTTGTACTTACCTGATGCCACTGTCCTGAGAAGTGGAATCTAGGCCTCTTATGATACCTTTATCGGAGATGGATGGATGATGGTCTTAAAAATCTTTTTACCAATCATTTTTGTGACAATTCAGATGTGAAGCACATGGCACATAAAGCCTATTATGGTATGACAGTATTTGTCCTCAAATTATTAGGTACATCCAACTATTACTCGTAGACGTGGTTTGTCTTTGTAAACCCTACTGGCTTATGTATTCACCCTTTTGGTATTCAGAAATGTTTACCATCCATGGTTTTGGCAGCCAGGTCTTGAAGCTGTAACTTTAACACAACCTTTAGACCATTTAGAGGGATGGAAGTAAGACTCAGATTGTATAGCAGTTTCATCCATTCCTGGTGTATTTAAATTCATAGTAAGTCACACCTGAGTTTGTTATCTATACACTGTGGCTAATCAAGCTCATAGTAAAACCTGGAATGGGTGAAACTGCTATGCAATAGGTGATTATTTTCATCCCTGCTATACCACCTCAAGGCAGTTCGGTGATCAAAAGTTCTGAACAAATGCAACATCAAAAGTATTTAGTCTGGCAACTGTCTCTGCACTCTGGATAATATGAGGCACCTAGTCCCATTGCTGAGGCGCACAGCAACTATAGGCCCTGGCACCAAAGTTTTTAAATTGTATCTTGGTACAGTACTTCCAGCAGGCCAAAATCAGCTGAGTATGTTCAGGAACATAAAGGGGAGCTACTCACTTAATTAAGACAGGCCAAGGTAGAAAGTCACATTCTGTACAAGTTTAGCATGGATGGAGAATTTTAACCCCATCCATGCTGTAAAATAACTAACAATAAAACATCATGTTCTTACACACTTAACCATACATTTTAAATAATAATAATACAAAATAATACAAAATACACAAAGGGGCGGGGTGTAGCCCGTCACATATGCCCCCCCTTGTGCGCAGCACACATGGCCTCAAAGACCACCCCCCCCTTAAAATCCCAACAATCTCTGTCATAGTCCTGGGCCAGGAAAGGAGGCATCAATGGGACCACGGGCGGCAATGTTGCCAGCGCAAATGCTCAAAAAGGCAAGGCTGGCTCCCTCAGCCAGGGCAATCCTGGCAACAACAATGCTGCCATTGGCAATCCTGGCAGTAACAATGCTGACAATGGCAAGGCTGGCTGCTCCAGCATAGGCGGTTCTGGCAGCGGTGCGGTGTACTCCGGCAGTGGTGGTGGTGCTGGTAGCGGTAATGCTGCCCTCAATGCGGGACACTCCGGCAGTGGTGCCAGCACTGCGTATTGTGGCAGTGATGGTGGCGCTGGCAGCGGTAATGTTGCCCTCAATGCGGGACACTCCGGCAGTGGCGCCAGTGCTGCGTACTCTGGTAGTGATGGTGGCACTGGCAGTGGTAATGCTGCCCCCATTGAGAGACACTGAGAAGCTTGGCCGCTCTAGGCGTTGCAGGATCGGCAGCCCTCAGTATTGTAGGACAGGACAGGAGTTGACCCTTGGGAAGTAGCTTCAGCTCCTTTGGTGGTGGAGGCAGGAGCAACAGGTGATCTCCCTCTGGTGTTGGAGGTGGAAGCAGCAGGTAGTCTACCCCTGGTGGTGGAAGTTGGAGCAGCAGGTAGCTTCCACCTGGCAGTGGGCGGGAGCAGCGGGTAGCCTCCCTCTATCACTGGGGACTGGTGTGGCTATCCCTCGTTCGCTGGGGACTGGTGTGGCTCTCCCTCGATTGCTGGGGACTGGTGTGGCGCTCCTCTGGGCTCTGGCTTGGACATGTCTACTGTCTGTGGAGCTAGAACAGGCATGGCCCCTCCCGATGGGATTAGAAACTGTGGGGGCATTCCCATATCTGCAGCCAGGTAGTTGCACACCATGGCTGTGGTGGCTGGGAGGGATTCTGGGCAATGTTGTTGTTCCCCATCTTTGGCCCACAACATCGGGAGGGCCTCCCTGAGGTCCCCCTCAGGGTCCAGCAGCCAGTCCCATATCTCCCTCGAGGGTGTTGGACATCCGTGCTTCCCCCCATACGTGCTGGACGCTCAGGCTCCTCCCTAGTGGGCACTGGACGTTCGGGCTCCCCTATCATGGGTGCTGGAGCTTGCACTGGCTTTTTCCCCTTCTTCTGGGGATGGCCGCTCCTTCCCTTTTTCCTCTTCAGAGCAAGTGGCTGAAGGGTTCTATGAACAAGGCCGCATACAGTGGAGTGCTTGGGCTTGCCACAGGCGATGCACCACTCCTCTCCTTTTAGACAGGTGAGGCAGGTGTCTTGGTCCATCTGTAGCAATGGTACGGCCTTTTGGCGGATCCACTCCTCCCCAGTCTCCACCTCACCTTGTAACGATCACTCTGCACAACTGAGAAGCAGTTGTACTGTCCTCCCTAAGGAGATACTACTGGCCCAATATCTACAGCTAACTAAGTCAGTAAGAGTGACAGACAGCAAAAGCAGGGACGTCAGAGGTATCAATTTCACGAACAAACGTTTTATTGTTGTGAACTATAATGTAATAAATGAACTATAAGGACAACAACAGAGAACAGTTAGTTAAGTGGAAGGTACAGCTGAGTAAGAAAGTAAAGAGAACTAAACAAACATCCAAACAGAATAACACTAAAGCGAAATGAATGCGGTGTCCGGTTGGCCTCCAATAAACCCACACACACACAAACACCACACCAACACAAAACCAACACATGACAGGCAAAAAAAAGACAAAGGTGAATGAATAATTATACAGGGAAACCAATTACAAAGACAGTATTGATAGCAATGGATGATAAATTAAATTTAGGCCTAACAAGTCCAGTGAAGCAATGCACATGAAATCCAAAGTAACAAAAGAACAAAACCAAAATTACAGGAACCAAAGTATCAAAGTAAAGTAGAAAAAAAAAAACAGCGAACAGAAAAGGCATAATCTCACCATAAAATACAGAAGTCCTAAAAAGAGTCCTGTACTGATGATGATGGACTAAGGTTGATGAAAAAATAACGATCGTAGAAAATGGTGAGTCTGTCGAGTAGTAGCGGGTTGAGTGGTGAACAGCCGTTTGGAAAATATCAGGAGGATCAAGAACAAAATGGTAACAAAAACAAACCTTAAACAGACCTTGAATAGCAACTAAACTTAAACAAATAACAGTGTAAACAAAAGAAAGGTTTTAAAAAGTACAGGATTTTAACAAAAGAGTAAATGGATGCACCTGTATTTATCTAAAATAAAGTTAAAGTTACACTGTAATTAAGTAATGTGCTGTTTGTAAAATGGATTCCTCAAGAGAAAAGGGAGTTCTTCCTGGTCTAGCCAGCCAGCTTTAAACAGGTTTTGGCTTCCAAGGAGCTCTGAGATTGAAGGAGTGGATATCTGGAGGAGCCAATGGGGGGATAGGATGAACAGAGGGTGATAGCAAGGAACTATGGGAAATTGAGTTTTAACCTGGCAAGGCTACGTAATAAAAGGGACAGGTGGGTGAAACTTACACCCACTTTATGGAGCAAGTGAATTGCTACAACCTTCATTGAAGGCCTTCACAAAAAGGGGGGTCTTCATAGGGCCACACTTCCAGGAGGTGCCCATACTCTAGACAGGCGAGGCACCATGGAGCCCTTTTGGCTTTCAGCTGCCACTGGTAGTCATGCCGCCATTCCATGTACTCCACCACCTTCATTGTCCCCATTTTTCACAAAAAAATAAAAAATAAATAAAAATGGGTACCCGCAGTACTGTTCCTGGCCTGAGTCTGTGGAAGCGCTGTATCTGACGCTGACACCATATGTAACAGGAATGGCATTGTGGTGCTGTCAGATGAGGAAATTCAGGACACAGTATGGTGAGTGATGAAGCGCTGATGCATGGTTAATTATAAAACAAAGATTTGACAAAACAAAAGACAGAACAAACAAAACGGCATGTTGGCCAAAACAAACAAGCCAATAAACACACACTATGAATAAACAAGTATTGTGCTGGTTTTAAAGCCAGCACGAGTAGCAATTGTTATGGTATTTCGCTAGATTTTTTACCTCACATTTTGCCTCTGAACAACCCAACCTTGTTCAGCCAAAGCTACAGGTAGCAATAAATTAGTCAATCTGGAGATGGTCACATTCTGCACAAGTTTAGCATGAATGGGGAATTTTAACCCCATCCATGCTGTAAAATAATTTAACAATAAAATACCATGTTTTTATACACTAAACCATACATTTTAAATAATAATAATAGAAAACAATACAAAATACACATGGCCAGGGTGTACCCTGTCATAGACCCAGTTTCAGAAAGGCTTTGTTTTCGCTGCTCTGTACTGCCTTGTGCGTACCATGTGCTTCTAACAGTGTAAGTATATTTTGGTGGTTTTACACCAGCTGACTGACACAGGAGCTGACACGTACACGTGGAAGAGCATAACGAATATTGCCATGTCTAAATGGAAGTGTTTTGTGAAGCCCAAACAGCCAGTCAGAGGCGAAGCTTCACCGTGCACCCATAAAGAGTATAGCATAAGCAGAAATGAGACACAATTAGAATAATTTCTTGAGAATGTACCGTTCACATTGTATGATGTATATAAGAAAGCTTTCTTGAAAATTACAGTAGTCCCTACCGGCAAAAAAAACCCCAGCTGTATACAGACACCAAAGACAGGATGAAAATAAATGGAAGGACAGGTAGAAACCTACTTGCCACATGATTAAAAGAGGGAAAACTCATAAGCTAGAACTGCCATCGATCGGCTGGAAAAGAGCAAGAAGCTTTCAGAAATACATATGGTCTCCAGTTGTTAGAAAGGCAAGATGTGAACTACAATTAAAATTCAGAATTTTAAGTCTTTAATTGCTTTTGCAAACATGATCTGACTCATACCACCAGAAAACAAAAGTAACAGGTAGGCCAAGGGTTGGCTATGTATTTACTTGCAGCCACGCGTAAGTTGTAAAATGTTATATGTAAATTGAAAGTAACATTAATTCAGTAAAGTTTGTGCAGTATATGCAAGGTACTGTATAGTATCATGTCGTGTCAATGCGGCACCATTATCTATTTTGTGTTTATTGTGTACGAAGTAAGATGTGGTAAAAAATACAATGCGCTAAGATAGTTTAGTTTCAATTTAAAATAACATTTTATTATTGTTGCTTTGTACAGTTTGTCAATTTAATTAGCACAACTCCACTTACAAGCCGTGAGCTCAAGCATAGCTCAGTCGGCTAGTATTTTCAGATTACTAGGCTGCCATCTTGCCACCTCTTCGCCTCTCCCTTCCTTCCGCCTGAGAGTGACTCAGTCTCTTTTCTCCAACGGAGATGGGAACCCGAAAAGATCCGAAAGGGAGGAGGGAGAGTGAGGCGGAAAAAAGTCGATGTTCAGCAAATGCCCCTATCTTCAAAATGGCTGCCGTGTCTGCTACTGGCAGTGCTATTCAGCTCGGAGAGTGACTCCGACACTCTTATTCCTTCTCACTTCCAACGCAGTCTCGGAGACTTTGAAAACAAATCTCATTTGCATTTATTCACCTCCCCCATCTCCTCCTCCTCCTCCTTCTGCCTTCAACATCCTTTGATTTTTTTTTCAAAACAACCAGCTTCCAACACTCCTCGAATCAATCAACAATTTCCAATGGTTTGAATACACTTTTTAATGAACAATGTGTGAAAATTGCGCCGAACTGGTGGAGGTTTTAAATGAAAGTAAGTAAACCATTAACACTTTAACGTTTTGAAGCCATTTTTTTGTGCTGCTTCGTTTTCTTCATTTTTTACTTTTTTTTTTTTGCAGTTTCTGTCTTTACCACTAGTATTGCGACTACTAGGCCTAAAAAGGTAAATTTATATATGCTCCATATGCCGTATCACGAGAGGCTTGACTTTCATTTAGGACAAACAGCTGGGAGGTGAATTATTGACTTGTGAAATCACCAATTTATGTTTTAATGGAACATTTTACGCCACTGACAAAAAGTTACATTGGAACGTCAATATCAGCTTGCCATAAATTAAAAGTTATTTTCTGTTTTCATTTTAATGGCATTTAGTGTTATTCAAACTTTATTCAGTGGTTTACCAAATGCATATTTTTATTTGTTTTTGCAGAAACACACAGTTGTATAGATGTTTTTTTTATGAAGTCAAATGTAATGTAACGTAACTATCCATTCAGTTGTACATACAGCCACTCGAATAGGCATCAGTCCTGAAGTGCAACGTTTTCTGTTTATATTATAAGTAATCGTAATGCTTATACTTAGTGTTGCTTGAAATCAATTTTAATTATCTCGAACTTGTTGTGGAAAACACCACTGGTGCAAAATACAGTACTACTAAATTAAGGTTTGTGTTTTTTTTTTTTTCATTCAAGGCCCGTTTTTGTGTTTTGCATTTCATATTTACCTTTGTCAACATTAAATCAGAATTACAGAATGCTACAGTTCTTTTTAAATATTTGTTTATGTGCAAAAAATACATTTCGGTCGAAGTCAATTGTTCCTATTCCGGTCCGATCAATTCTGACAGCAGACACTGGCCTGGCTGAGTATGCAACATGTCAAACTGAAGTGGGGAGACTGAGATAACTGTTTTTGACCTGAGCTGCACAAGCAAGGTTTAGTGTTTTTTGTTAGATTATTAGGGGACGGGATTGGTGTTTGTTCAGTAATTTTGCAAATGAGTTGACAGCGTTTTCAGACAAATCCTATACATTTATTTACACTGTCGAGTCCAAATGTTCAGTTTATCGTGAGATGCACGCTATCTGCATCTCATATTGTGAACAGTGATATTTTGAATGTTTTTAAGCAGTCTGACTTGAGTGAGAGAAGGGGCAGCCATTTTATTGTTATTTATTCCAAACGAGTTTCAATACAAAGATAGCTCACTTACTAAATATAATCTAATTCTCAGTTTGTAAAGTAATAGAAAATGTTAAACATAGATACAATCTCTGAATATTAACAACAAACTTGTATGTTTTTTTTTTTTTTTAACAATTGATACATAATCATTTTAAATGCACCTTTTAATTGGATGTTATTCCTGCTGTTGATAGGTAAAGTTTTTTATAAACTTTTAACATTTTCTAACCTCACTTTTTGACATGCACTTTCTTACTAAAATCTTGCTTTAAACTGGTAGTAACCAGATGATTAAAACATTTAAACCATTTGACTGTTTTTTTTTTTTCTAAAATGGCTACTATGGTTATTTTTAGATGATCCTAGATGGAAGCGTCTTATTTTTAAAACATGTTAATGGCCTTATTTTTATTTTGTATTTCAATGCAGACAGATAGCTACAGTTTTTTTTGTTGAGATTTAGTACATTGTATGTTGCTTGTTCTAGCACTGAAGGAAGAAACTCCTTCCACTACAGTAGTTAAGCCCCTTTCACACTGGCATGCACTACCTGGGTGTGATCCTACCCGGTCACATGCAGGTCACCTACGTGATTTTACACTGCTTTTGATAAAGCAGGGTTGACCAGGATGACAGATGCAAGTGCACAATGCATGAATCAATGTCCCTGAAGCAGCTTGTTACAGACACTTCCATTCAAGCTTTTCTGGATTGAACCATCGGCCCAAGTGTTGATTAGAGCAAACATTTCTTCATCCCTTCTGCAATCTGGCTCATGGTGTGTCTCAAGCAACAAAAATATGGCTAAACAGAATAAACAAAAACGTTCCTGCCGAAGTAAAACCTTTGTGCAGACGTGGCTGTTTGTTATTTTGTCTGCTGTCATGCATTTGTTTTGCTCAACCTGGGTCAAAGCGTGTTCATACACATCCTGAGGTGGGTTGCTGGGACACGGGGTACCACCCAGGTACATGGTTTCACACTACATGGGATTGTGACCCAGGTAGATGCGCCAGTGTGAAAGGGGCTTAAGTTTACCTCGAGTAGACATGGGGTTAAATAGGGTCATATTTACAGAGATAAAACACAGTTACACGTGGCTTGTGGCAGATATGTGAAAGATAAGCTGGGGTTGAAATAAACTCATGAATGGGGGGTGGGGTAGTTTTCAGCCTGATTGGGTCAAGTTATATAGGAGTAAAAAAATTTGTTTATTTTGGAAAAAACTACATGAGCTAGAGACTTGTGTTGGGTGCCTTTTTTTTATTGGAAATGGGAAATCCAAAAATGAAAACCCCCAATATTAAAAATCTGAAATGGTATATAAAGGTCAGGGTCTGTACTTCACATATACAAAGTTACAGAAAGTTTTAATATTTTTTGTTTTCTGTGAAAACAATCAAATTTTTCTTAGCCCATTCCAGAAAACTCTGAATAAGTAGCTGGGACAAAAGTTAATAACCAGTAAATGACACTTTTTTTCCTGTCTTTTTGAAATGCTCATTTTTAAGCACAGGAGTTTGTCTCATGTGGAAGCTGAAGTGAAACTTGGGCATTAAACCCTGCATAGCATGTTCGGAAGGGTAATCCAGCATTTCTCATCATTCTCTAGCCGGAGATACTGCCCTGATTTCCCCCCTGGGTGCATGGATTTAGAGAAGGATTTACTTCTCAAACTTTTCAGAGAGGTTTTCAATCATAGATACAAGAAACAAAACTACCTCTCCTTTAAGAAACAGTGTCTTCTTCCTCAGCTTTAGGTTAATCTGAGCCATCTCAGGAGATTTTCAGTTTTTTGTATGCATTAGACGAGAGACTTGAACCTGGGTGTGGGAATTAGGCATGAATCTGTAGAGACCATATCACTTGTTATAATATTACTAGTGGATTACTAAATACCTGGAGACAACCTTCTCCCTTACTAGTACTGTATACAGTCCTCAATGCTGTAATGGATTGTCCAGACCGGTATTATCTTTTTCACTTGATGCTCCCTGTAAGTCTTGTACCTATTGTATAAAGTACATTCAAGAGGCTACAACTCCGATTTTGATAAAGAAGTGCATTTCTTCATGCTCATATGAATGGTTGGTATGATTCTACATGTAGGCCACAGCCTTCTGTACACATTACTAGAAAAAACAAAAGCGTGTTTTTAAACAAACAATTTTTTGTTGTAAGACTATAAATAGATTGGGATTAATATTATTAACCCTAATTATAAATAAGTGCCTTCCATCACATCTTTAGTTACTCTAGTGTAGAAGTGCTGCTGCTTGTTATCTGAAAGCGTTAATACTTGATACCACTTATGAATGAGACGTGAATGAAAAAGGGGAAGCTTGTATATATGAACTGCTAGTTTATAAAAAAAAAATTTTTTAAAACTAATTTTATTCCAGTGTCCAGGAAGTCAGTACGTATGTTACAATATGTTATAATATTAATTTTGTACAGGGAAATTGACTTGAATAATGAACTGATCTGAAAGTACAGTAACTGAATGATTCACATTGGATTTGAATGGAGGGAATCTCTATCTTTAGTTGTCATATAAAAGCCATGTTTTTTAAAAATCATAAAACAAAGATTATAAATTGTAGTTTGAGTTGTTTAAATGTATTGAAGATGGCTTTCATTTTCAATTACAGATTATTTTCACATCTCACTGTTACAGTAAATTGTTCATTCTTCAGAGTATGCATCTTCCACGTGGACACCAGAACAGTTTGATTGAATAAACTACCTACAATGGCCACTGATCATAAAAGATCAAAACCCTCAGTCATTTGGAATAAATGCTAGACAGTGAACTTGTATCATGTATACCGTTTGCAAAATACAGTTTAAACTAATAGCATAATGTCTTTGATGGAGCACATTAAATGAAAACATTCCTACTGCTTTTGCAAATCTGATAGTCCAATGGGTGAGCGATACATATTTTCCGTAGTTTACTTAATGTAGTTAGTTGGCCCTTCCCTCCATTAATTGATAGTCACCAAATAAATAAATAAATAAGTCGGTAAAGGTCTCAGTCATTTGCCACAGTAAAACATAATTTCTAGATTTAATTTGTAAAATTATTGATTTTAAGTGGGTTTCAGTTGATCTCAACCTGGAAAATATGATAGCTTAATATTTAAAAGGAAATGGTGCACAACACATTAGTTAGTGACTGCATGTTGGGTATTTTTGTCGTTGGTGTTATATACTTTTATTTTTTTCAAATACAATAGATGATCAAGAACAAGGTAGTCATTAGAATGTGGAATAAATTAAGGAATTGTGAACTTTGCAGGCTGACGAGGAGGTGAATTCACAAATAGGGAGGGATGGTGTGTGATGTTGTAATTTATTGGGAATCGCTGTTGCCACGAAAACGATCTGCTTATTGACTGACAGGTTTGAAAGTTGTACTCGCAGGATCCCTTTGGCTGTGTGAAAGGGTTATGACGGTATTGTTTACAAGGATGATTCCAGTGTATCAAACTTTTAGTTCTGTAGCAAAACCCCCAAAAAATATTTTACATGCTGAATTTGGTTCTATTGGTCGTTCACCATTTGAAGAAAGCTTTTGTATACATTTATATTGTATGTACGTTTTTCACAATTATTGCTGTAGCACTTAATTGCAAGTTTCAAGAGCAGACATCTATGTTGATGAGTACATTGTAAGTTTGCTTTTGAAGAATGTTTAAAGCAAATCATATTAGTATATACCTAGAAGTAAATTATACAAAGTTATACTTGGCATTTTACTGTGTGGTTTTAAAAAAGGATACAAAGGAAGTTCTGCACTTGATGCGCATCAATTATTTGATTTATTAATCTCTAGAATATTTGATTACAAAAATAGTTTGCCACAGCCATACAATTGAATCTCCAAAAACACTGGAGGTCCTAAAGGAAATGTTGGGGTCCCAATAAACTACAAAGTCTTAATGTTATGGTACACATGCTTTTTTCTTTATTTATTAACATTTTCACAATTTAAAAGTAACAATAAGAAACAAACACTAAAAGCCACAAGACGTTTTTTTTTTTTTCTGTCTAAAAGAAGAAAGACCAAAAAGCCTAATAGAATCCACAAAAGCAGAATTCCGTAAAGATCAAAGGACATAAACAACCAGGCATCCGCCACTGCTCTCAATTTTAGAGACCAAATGCTCCAGGACCTTAAAGCATTTACATATTTAGTAACATTTGTTGCATAATAACAATAAAGAAAATGATACATTTTGAATATGACAACACTTTTTTTTTTTTGTTTAATAAATGTTTTGTTTAATCATGAAATATCTTGAAATACCTATTTTTAGATAGTAAAATAAACTGTTGTTTACTGTGACAAAATTCAGCTCTACTTCTTAGGTTTTTAAACAGTTACATATACTTGGAAAGCAGTCATCAAGATAGCCTGAAATGGATTCTAGCATGCAACCGTACACAGGAGTGCAACTCAGATTAGTGTTCAGTCCGATCCATGACAGGTCCATATTTTCCAGTTCTCCACAGCGGGAACTACAATGAAGAGTTTAAGCCCACCAACTTTCTGAAGCTTGCACTTCAAGCAATGCAGCTGTATTACCTGAATGATTTAAGAATAAAAAATATTTGGTAGGGCTGCCTGTGTCAGATGGACAAATGCGGGTCTCAGGGATGCAGACAACTACAAACCTGAGAGTCCCAACAAACAATGAATGCGTAAAGGAAGTGGGTAGCAGTGTCCCCGAGGGCCTTGTGAATATTTAATTATGTGGCCATACCTCTTCGTCTGTCATTGGTTACTCTCCTTAATTATATATTACATTATTTCACAGGTTACCATTTGCACAGTCCAACTGCTGCACCTCGTCTAACACGGACATCTCCACAATATCGTAGTTTTTATATTTATCCAGCATCAGACAGTTATGATATGTTATTTTCATTGTTAAATTAATCGAGTGCTGCAAAAGATGATCATAGTAGTGTTAACGACAACATCTAAAGTGTGACCCATGTCTAATGTTCTATTGTTCTACATGCATAATGTACTCTGAATAAGGTTAGGTTATTGCATTTTCTTATATTCACAAATGTTAGACTTTCACCAAACCAAACCAGTTTAGGCCCTGTTCAGTTTAGTGATTTGTTTGGAGTACTGCTTGTGATCTGTACCATACTAAAAAAATCCCTTGTTTTTGATAATCTTACAAAAATTGAAGGCAAGCAGACATATACATTGTTTGTTAAATACTTAATATCACAAGAAATACTGATATATCTAGGTTGTGTTGGGCTTGTCGGTTGATGATGTTATCAGACCTGCTTAAAAAGGATCAGCATTGATAGTTATATGGCACAGTATATTTGGAAATACCCAACCAGACACCGCCAAACGCTATGCATCTTGAAAACCCCTGACGAAACTTTTCAGACATCTATTTTTTTCACTGTATGCATCAGACACAGTTTTATAACAAGAATAATACATTGAAAGATGTATATACTGTTACTGTTGCATACATCTTTAAACCTTTTGTTTTCAACAATACACTTTTTATTATTAATTTTGTATTGTTCTCATCTTTGTGCATGAACAGTGGTAAACCAAAATGTTCTATAAAGGGATATGAAGATGGTGTAAAACAGCTATCAAATATCCAACACCCCATTAACCTGCTGGAGTGGTCAACCACTTTTATCAGGATGCTGTTTAATGTATGTAAAAAAAAAAAAAAAAGTTGAATGTAGATATGTAATGATAATGGTGAGAGAACTATTGGATTACTTCTCTGTGCCCACACTGTTAATGTATAGAGCCCCAGGTCTTCTCTTGCAGTTCTTAGACAATGCTTTCTTGAGATTTTGCAGCTTTGGCGGGCTGTTATTGTAAGACGTGTGATGGCTGATTCCAGATAAGTTGATAATGTGGGAAATTCCTCCTAGTCTTAACAGCTGCTGGATTTGGTCAATTGATTTAACTGCTGCCTCCTTCAGTTTAAACCTATTGCTTCCACAGTTTCTGATGAGGTAGGCATTTGTTTGTAAAATGGGACAGTTTCTGTTTTTGAGAGATGAATTCATAAGTGCTTATTGCCCATGATTTTACATGTTCTATTATTTGCCCAGTTTAATATGATGTTTATGTGCTTTCTGAACTGAGAGCTACAAAATACTCAGGTAATCTCACACATTATCTTTTACTTGCATCTCTCATGCTTCTTCACCATGAGTTACAGTAGTGCTGCATTTGTTCTAAATAGCAGCAGAACAAGCTATCAGTCCTGAAAGACTGTGTGATTCATTTTAGGATGCAAATGCTCCATTATTAAGAGACCAGAAGACAGATGGGATGGGTTTCAGATGTTGTGGATTTGTGTACATTGGACAAAACAAATTTGCAAATTTTCAGGAGGTGTAGCTCAGCTTAGTCTGGTTGACAGATATTTCCAGACATTGTTTTTTCCCATAAGTTTAATGAATGTCTTTGGAGGCTAAGCGATCTATGTCCTAGTCCTGAAAAAACACATAATCCAAACCAATGAGGCAATTGATGCAGTGACTGTTCATAGTACTGTTTTTAGGTACTGTATCAGTGAATACCATGTTCATCTTGTTTTGACACGTTTTTCTCCTGTCATATTGTAGGACAAATTCCTACGAAACAAGTGAACATTTGTACTGTAGTGTAATTCTTTTGAATTCTGTTTTCTTGGTACAATAGTATACTTGAACATTTTGGAGAGACATAAAACATTTATGCCATATACTTGCAGTGAAGTGTTGAAATGTAAAAATATCTTATTTTCTATTACCTAGACTTTGGATAATATATTGTATAAATTGTAGAGACACCATTTTTACAGGCTTAATTTGAACAGTATGACTGTGTCTGCAAGCACAAGCCATTTAAAAGTAGCCTCTGTCCTTATTTAACAACAGTTAGCTAATTCATGGATTCATGCAGGGCTTCCAATTTAGAAGCCCCCTTGTGAACATGGTAGTTTATGAAGCTGAGCTGAACTGAACCTCCTGGATGTGGTTTTTCATGGCTATGCTTGTGATTTGCAGACATACTCACACAAAGACATTGGCAGGTACCCTTTAAACTATTGATTACACTATGTAACACAATTTTTGTTCCTGGGTAGTAAGTATAGTATTTCCTAGTTGCTTATGCCTCAAAAGTGTAGAAAATGGCTATTATTTCCGACAAACTTTGCTTTTGTGACCAGGACAGTGATATTTCAAAATATCACTATTTCCAATGGGAAAACGGGCAAATGTGTGTCTTTTCGTTCACATAAAGTCAGAAAAAAACAACATATGAATCCAAATTAACATGTATGTATACTAAAGTAATACAAAAATGACTACTGTATTTACAGTATAATCGTAAATCTCGAAAAACTACTCACTTCTAAATCTTTTGTAGTCGTTTTTATATTACTTTAGTATAAATACATGTAAATTTGGATTCATATGTTGTTTTTTTCTGACTTTGTGAACGAAAAGACACACATTTGCCCGTTTTCCCATTGGAAATAGTGATATTTTGAAATATCACTGTTGAGGCATAAGCAATTAGGAAATAACACTTACTACCCAGGAACAAAAAAATAATAACTATTTGTTACATGGTGTTATTATAGGATGATAGGACATTTGATAAGCGAGCCTATTGATTGTTATTTCACAGTTATAATTGTGTAACTGTATTGGTTTGTAAAATAATAAATAAATAACAAATTAAAATCCAATGCATGGATCAAGCAGAAACTGTTTCATTTTGGATTAGTACTGTTACTGCTTTCAGTCACATTCCCAGGCATGTGACTTGACACTGAATTTCAGCAGAATATAGTACTGCTAGATTTGTATGTTCTGTGGCATTAAATTGCTTCTTGCAGTTTTGATTTGAAGAACAATGCTTGCAGACATGATTTTTTCACGATTACATGCATTTCGTTCAGATACGTTCACATGAGACTTCACAAGCCTCCAACTTTCATTGCCACTTTGGGCGCTTGTGCTAATTTTTAAAATCTTCTATTTTCACAGTATCGGACACAGATAGCACTGATGGCTTGCAGCTAAAAAAGGATCATGCTCTTAGGATATTTAGTTACATCAATTCTTGGACCCAAAGGTAAGTTTATCATTTTGCTTTTATGAAGTTTGTTTATTTGTATTATTGGCATTTTTTTTAAACCTCTGCACATATCAATAATTCAGACCATATGCAAAAAGTAGCAACTCAAGATTAATATTGCTGTCCTTGAAATCTTTAAAATAAGGCCATTCCTGGTGGTTTGTATATTGATTACAAACCGCAAATACACTAGAGACTTCCATGCACTGTTTGTTTTCACAACTGTGGTTACAGTTTAAACAGTGACTGTTGAAATCATTTGTAACTCCCATTACTGGTTTTGAAATTCAGGGATTGAAATAAGACTCGCCCATTCCAGGTTTTACTACGAGCTTAGCCACAGTGGGTAACAGGCTCATGTGTGTTCTATTAAACTAGTAAAATAAGGAATGGATCTGCTATGCAGTCATCCCTGTATATACTACCACATTGTTTTAACCTCTGGCCATATCAATGATAAAGATCACATATTTGTCACATATCCATTTTACTTTGTTTACAAACCATTTGATTAGAGATGCTATAATCGTTGCATTTTGCCCATGGCTGTGCTAGGTGCCAATGCCAGCCTGAGACCACCTCTGACATTCACACAGTTTACCAAGACAAAAAAAAAGCCAAGTTGTGGGGATTTCATTTTTAGCTCCCACCAATAAAACAAGTGGAACTTCTAGTATGTGATGCTATGTAAGGCTCTGCTTAATTATCCAAAGTACAGTAGAATTATGTATAGCAAATATAGCTCAGTTCAGGTAAATGTTAGGATTCAAGCTTCTGTTTTATTGGTGAATGCAACCTAAAATGTCCTTTTTACATGCAATTGTTTACCCATAATATTGTAATTCAAGTCCAAAATCATAATTATTTTTCTTGGTTTTCTTGCTCCAGTTTCTAAATACATTTGCTTTTGTCTACAGGCAGTGTCTGTGTTGCTTCAAGGAATACAAGCATCTAGAAGTTTTTAACCAGGTGGTTTATGCACTCATAAACTTGGTAGTCACTCACGTTCAAGCGCTTCAGGACCAGCTTTGTAAATCTTGCACTAATAATACTGATTCCGATTGGGCAGACGTGACTCAGCAGAGCGATGAACCTGTTAATGTGGAAAGAGAATCCAATGAAGAAGATGGGGAGAGTGAAGGACAGAACACCACAGAGAGCAAGTTGGACAGCTCAGAGGCTTGTGGGAGAACAGAGGATGTTTCAGAAAAGAGCCCTGATGCCTTTAGCACTTGGAATACCGAGGAGAAAGAAAAGCTGCTGTTATGTGTGGCAAAGATATTTCAGATCCAGTTCCCTTTATATACTGCGTACAAACATAACACTCATCCTACAATAGAGGTAGGCTGTACTGCCCTTCACATACTTGCTTCAGATACCATTCTTGTTTATGCAAATTTAAAGTAAGCTTTTATCTTTGTGTAACTAATATAATTTTCTTTGTGAGCTGTGAATATTATATAAATGTGGCTGGTGATTAACTAACTTTTTGTCCACTTCAGGAAGAAGCGCTTTGTAATCATTCAAGTAAACAGTACATTTATTATGATTGTTAAATGCCATTTTTCACTGTTGTGACTTAGATTTTTTTTTTTATGTAGCTCATCTAATGAAACATAGGAATATAACTTATGTTTGAAAGTACAGTGACTTAAAATATTCAACCACCTTACTAGTTTGTGATGCTAGGGGGTGGGAGGTTTGTTGCCCATTTTATTGTGACTGCCAAGATTTGCACTACATTCAGTGGTAGGATGGTAAAAATAATATTGGGGATTTGCACCTCTGATGTTTTGCTTAATAAAATATTTTTGAAGGGAGGATGCAATATATATAATATATATATATATATATATATATATATATTATATATATATCCTATATATATATATATATATATATATATAATATAGGTTATTATATATTAATTCCAAAACGGGTAGCCTGTATCGCACACTGACTATTTTATTTAATTACCAGTATTTCCATTTCTGGGTGCTACCTCTGGGATCTGCCTCCCAAATATCCCAATATTGTTCACAATTAATGCAAATCGAGGTGCGACACCATGGTAGTTAGATTATAGATCAAATTTCCATTCTTTATTACTTAAAAATAACAAAGTTAAATACAGAACAACGTTTCGGCCAGGTGGCCTTCATCAAGCTTAGTAAAGTCATCAGAGTGTGGTTAATGGGCACTTAATATTCCAATATATTATAGCAATATATATAGTAGATAAGATTTACTGGAATTATTTTGTTAGCAGCATTGTTATTCCTAAATAAAGGATAACATTTTGGGGATACCACTACTCTTGTGAGATGGCATGCTTATTAAATTTGATATATTTGATGAGACAATTATCTATACAAGAATATCAAGTATTTAGTAAGCAAGGCGTAACTGGATACAATTGTCCCTCCCCCAATGTTTTTCACACAGTTTTATCTCATTGGCACCATGGGAACCTCCTTTGACAATTGACTGTCTCCAAGGTGCTTTGGTTTGCTGGTTTGTTTGCGACAGTAACACTTGTCCAGTACAGCCCCTCTACATACTGCTATTCTGTATAATTCCCTATTGAAATGAATGGTGTGATACCCTCTACAATCTGGAACCTGTCTATTCTGAAATGTGGTATGATTTTTAAGTCTGTTCTGCCTAAAGTGAATGAAAATCTGACCATGCAGTCTGGCACTGATCAAGTTAAAAACCAGTATTAAAAAGCAAGACAATGTGTCTATACTGTATTCACGTCCCACTTGCACCATTCTAAATTATGCAGTTGTTTAACATCAAAAAATTCTTAGCGTCTACACTTCAAGCTATTTCTTGAAAAAATATTGCTCTTCCCAAAAGAACATTTACCAAAACCAACACAAAAAGAGCTGATTGAAATAAACCTTTTCAGACATTCTGAGTAGAAAATATACCTGCTTAAAAGCTACACTGAGAAAACCTGAAAGCCAGCAGAAAGTTCCTGAATTCTGAATGCAGGTACAATTTAAACAGGCTTGTGCGAATAACATTTTTTGTTGAGGAATTGTTGTGCTTAAAGTTTGTTGAGGTATTACTGTACAACAAAAATGCATTACTGTTACATATATTTTTAAAGGCAGTCCAAATAGTTTTGTAATTTTATGTTTTTGTAGGTACATTATTCAAATTTTTAAAAATCTTTTTTACAGTTTAGCTCAAATTCAGCACAATTTTCCTGCCCCAAATTACGCTATCCAGGTTTTTCTGTAGAGTGTCTCTTTGGGTATTTGACGGTTGTCAAATGTAATTATAGTAGAATGCTGGAATACTAGTGATGCCAAATTTTAGCTCTGAGAGAGGGTCACACAGGGTATTATAGCTTGGCTATAAAAGTATTCCAGCATGTCAGTAGTGGATTTGCCATTCTAGTGTTAAAAAAACAAAACATGTAAACAATGTACCTAATAAAACAGTTGAAGTAAGTCTTATATAGTATGTATTACCATCACTTTGTAGAGCTCACATTTGCCTGTATGAAACTCCCAAAATCTAGATGCATTAGCTCAGATTTAAGTTCTAATCACTGCTTTGTCCAATGGAAGGGCATTGAATAATATTATGTAATGGCTTAAAATAAATGACCATTAAAAAAAATCAAATTTACCTTTACCATAATACAGTATGCATTTTTCACATAGGAAAATCTGAAGTCAATAAAATTGTAGTTTATATATATATATACACACACACACACAGTGCCTTGCAGAAGTATTCAGACCCCTGACCAATTCTCTCATATTACTGAATTACAAATGGTAAATTGAAATTTTGTTCTGTTCGATATTTTATTTTAAAACACTGAAACTCAAAATCAATTATTGTAAGGTGACATTGGTTTTATGTTGGAAAATATTTTTAAGAAAAATAAAAAAACTGAAATATCTTGCTTGCATAAGTATTCAACCCACACACATTAATATTTGGTAGAGCCACCTTTCGCTGCAATAACAGCTTTTAAGTCTTTTGGGGTAAGTATGTACCAGCTTTGCACACAGTGTTGGAGTGATTTTGGTCCATTCTTCTTGGCAGATTTGCTCCAGGTTGTTCAGGTTGGTTGGACGACGCTTGTGGACCGCGATTTTCTAATATTGCCACAGATTCTCATTGGGATTGAGATCAGGACTTTGACTTGGCCACTGTAGGACATTCACCTTTTTGTTCTTGAGCCACTCCAATGTTGCTTTGGCCTTGTGCTTGGGATCATTGTCCTGCTGAAAGGTGAATTTCCTCCCAAGCTTCAGTTTTTTAGCGGACTGAAGCAGATTCTCTTGCAGTATTTTCCTGTATTTTGCTCCATCCATTCTTCCTTCAATTGTAACAAGATGCCCAGTCCCTGCTGATGAGAAGCATCCCCACAGCATGATGCTGCCACCACCATACTTCACTGTAGTGATGGTGTGTCTTGAGGCATGGGCAGTGTTAGGTTTGCGCCACACATAGCGCTTTGAGTTTTGGCCAAAAAGCTCTATATTGGTCTCATCTGACCACAAAACCTTTTCCCACATCGCAGCTGGGTCACTCTCATGCTTTCTGGCAAACTCCAGACGTGCTTTCAGATGGTACTTTTTGAGTAATGGCTTCTTTCTTACCACCCTCCCATACAGGCCAGTGTTATGCAGAGCTCTTGATATGGTTGACTGGTGCACCATTACTCCACTCCCAGCCACTGAACTCTGTAGCTCCTTCAAAGTTATTGTTGGCCTCTCTGTGGCTTCTCTCACAAGTCTCCTCCTTGTTTGAGCGCCGAGTTTTGAGGGACGGCCTTTTCTTGGCAGTGCCTGGGTGGTGTGATGCAGCTTCCACTTCCTGATTATTGATCCAACTGTGCTCACTTGGATATCCAAACACTTGGATATTATTTTGTACCCTTTCCCTAATCTATGCATTTGTATTACTGTATCTCTAACTTCTGTAGAATGCTCTTTGGTCTTCATTTTCCTTCAGATTCACAGCCTTACCAATGATCCTTCAACAGTTGGGTTTTTATCCAGAAAATGTGACAGCAACTTTAATGGTTCACAGGTGGAGGCCAATGGTAAGGTAATTGTGTCCTCGTTAGGGCAATTTCTTTCATCGGTGCAAACTGGGAGCTTCCACAGCACGGGTTGAATACTTATGCAAGCAAGATATTTCAGTTTTTTATTTTTCTTAAAAATATTTCCCAACATAAAACCAAAGTCACCTTACAATAATTGATTCTAAGTTTCAGTGTTTAAAAATAAAATATCAAATAGAATGAAATTTCAATTTACCATTTGTAGTTCGGTAATATGAGAGAATTAGTCAGGGGTCTAAATACTTTTGCAAGGCACTAATATATAATGATAAGATTTACTGGAATTATTTTGTTAGCAGCATTACTTTAATACAACACCGATTCTAGACTTTAGAATGGTTGTTTATGTATAAAGAAAATAAAATGTGTTAAATACAATTTTAACACACTTAATTAAGACCAAAGGATAAAATTCCAGAAATGTTTTATGTTTTTAAATGCTTTTTTTTTTTTTTTAAATCAACACTTATGACAAATAGGCAAATTAAGTGATTACCCAGTTTCTAGTTAATAGTGCATATGCATTAGTAAACCTGTACAAGACCATAAGATACATGCATAGTTTACATGATGTATCTGTATTAAAGTCTTCAAACATTTTGGGTTCAGTTTTGTCGTGTTCATATCTTTTGAATTGTAAGTGGCAAAGTAATTGCTTAAAGTCATGGCATCTTATTTTGAAGTGTAATTGCACATTTTCAAAGAGTGGTTTAGAACTAGTATAAAACTTCTCAAACCAATAATTTAACAGCTCTTTCCTGCAAGTTGTTTAGGGTTTGCCTAAAAGTGTAAGAATCAAAAATGACTGCAAAAATGAACTTTAAAACCAAGTGGTCTTTTTTTTTTTTTTTCAGGATATTTCAGCTCAAGAAAGCAATATACTAGGATCGTTTTGTGACATGAATGTAAGTAGAGTTTATTGTATAAGTAGGCTGCATTGCTGATCCAATAATAATCATTATGGCGTATAGTAACAGTACTTGGTGATCTAGAAATGTGTACACTGATTACACCCCCTTACTCTTGCTGTTTACTTGCCTTTAATTGTATAAAGTAATACCTTTTTTAAAATGAATGTATTCATTCCAGATGTGATTGCTTTCTAAGTTGTGTTGTGTCTATCGAAGCATGGAATGGTTCAAACTGCTTTGAGAAATATAAATATTGATTTTGAATTCTTTGTCCCAACTTATTTTACCAGGATGTAGAAGTACCTTTGCACTTGCTTCGTTATGTTTGCCTCTTTTGTGGCAAGCATGGCCTTTCTCTCATGAAGGACTGCTTTGAATCGGGAACCCCTGAAACTCTGCCATTTCCAATAGCACATGCATTTATAACTGTTGTATCAAATGTGAGTAACTTCATGTTCATGTTATAGTTCTGTGTTGAAAATGTAATCTTAATTCAGAAGATTATGAAAAACAATACACTGCAGTGTTCTACAAACACTTAATGGACTGGTTTGGCGTGTTTTTCTTAACAGATCAGGATATGGTTGCATATACCTGCTGTTATGCAGCACATAATACCCTTCCGTACCTATGTAATAAGGTAAGATGTCTACACATCATTTTTGATGGAGCCCTTCTTGGGCAGTGGGGTGATATTTGTTTATGATACAGTATGAACACAATTATGGTGTTTTGATTCCTACTACTTGAAATCATGCTATTATGCACAGTAAAAGAAAATTACATTGGAGGAGATGAGGGCAAATTTGTTTTAGTTGTTCCATGAGCTGAGGGAGCCCCTCTAGTACAGAACCTTTGGGCTTCACAGTGAAGAGGAGAACGATGTGCTTTGACAGATATTCTATTCTCGTTCCAGGTATTTATGTAAACTGTCAGATCAGGAATTAAGGCAGAGTGCAGCCCGCAACATGGCAGATTTAATGTGGAGTACAGTTAAGGAGCCCTTGGACACCGCTTTGTGTTTTGACAAAGAGAGCCTGGATCTTGCTTTTAAATACTTCATGTCTCCAACTCTAACAATGCGGTTGGCTGGTCTTAGCCAAATCACTGTAAGTATTTAAAAAAATGAATTTAATTTGTATGAAATACATTTTAATAAGCTGCAGTGAAAGTACTAGAATAAAGGAGACACCACTGTCTGCTTTTAGAAATACATCGCTGCTCTCACAGTATTTTACTAGTACCGGAGACTAGGGACGGGAATTTTTAATGTATTAATTTTAGTAATTTATCATCATATGCAACAGTCCTTCGCTTATCCTCCTGCTGTGGTGCCTCAGTAAGAGAGGATATTATAAAAAGGAAGGGGTTTTGCAATTGCAGTTGCCTCCAAGTAATTGCCTCTGGTGCAACAGAAAGATTTACACTGGGGTGGGTTTTATTCTTGGTCGATCTGGCGCTTCTTTGGTGCACTGAAAAGAAAAAAAAAAAAAAAGCAAGCAAACATCTTTAAAGAACAGAACGCTTCGGCTGACATTGATTTAGCCCTTGCATCCCTGTGAATACTTAACATGATTTTAAAAGGAAGTTTAAAAAATAAAAAAAAATAATATTAATCAGATAAATAATAATAATAATTTAAAGAATGCATACGTGTAAATACTAACCAGGGCTGTCAATGTACATCGTAATGTAATAGAAATAGTGTGTGTATGTAGATGTGGTTTAAACGCTGACACCTGCATAGCATTTAAACATTCATAATGTACCAAAAGCACATCACAACTGGAGACCAGATCGGAAGCTAGCATGTCTCAAGCATGTTTATTAAAGTTTAATAACATTAATGTATTGCCTATCTAATATTTCAGTTATGATTGTAAAAGAGGAAATCCTAGCTTGAGTCCAAACATTCCCAAGTTTGAATTATTTTTAGTAAGACTGTAAATCACTGTACTTCAATACTTGTGTGAAAATCAGTATGAAATATGTTGGTAACTGTGTACTAAAGAAAGTCAACTTTTTAATGTTGCCTTAACATCATGTGTATATAGAACATGCTTTCCCGGTTAAGGGAAGCCTCTTTATTGGAGAGGTAAGCCTACCTTATTTTTTTATACTTTTCATGTGTAAAAACTATGTATAGCTATGAGTGGTTATTTATTTATTTGTACCATTCTTTTTATATTTCTTTTAGAATCAACTACACACCTTCAATGATGTATGTAATAATGAATCCCTAGTGTCCGACACCGAAACGTAAGTTTTATAATAATATAAATGTATTGGTAGGGTGTTTTTGTAAAAATAATCCACTGAGTGGTTTGTTGGAGGAAAACTACTGTTTCTCAAATATATTTTAGAGGTTATTATAGTAAGCAATTTTTATTCTTTCTTTGCAAAAGGCAATGTATATTTACCTGTAATAAATTGAATTTATTTTATTGTAGAAAAATGTTCATAATATACATTTTGTTTATTGCAAACTGATTTACATTATAGATCAATTGCAAAGGAGCTTGCAGATTGGCTAATCAATAACAATGTTGTTGAGCATATCTTTGGACCAAATTTGCACATTGAGGTAAGTGTCTACATAGTGGTATTTTCCAATTAAAATTAACTGTTCTGTGTCCATGGTTGTTTTAACCTCAATATATTTCAGAAAAGTATGATGTGATACCATTCATACTTCATACAGTATATATCACTTTACAATTGCAGCTCGGGTTAAAACAAAACAAAACAAAAAAAACTGATGTTCTTTCAGATCATTAAACAGTGCCAAGTTATCCTGAACTTTCTCGCTGCTGAGGGGAGGCTTAGCACTCAACATGTGGACTGCATTTGGGCAGCAGCTCAGGTAATTATCAAACTGAAACAATGTGCTCCATATTATATGAAATGTGTTTGTAGACTGACAGTTGCCCTGGAATAAAGTTGCATGGATTGCATTTGGTGCAGCTTGAAAGTGCAGAGCTTTTTGTGAGTTAAACATAGTAGAAATGACAACTATGAACTCGAATGCAAAAATAATATATTCCTGTAGACATTGAACAGTTGTTGAGAAATAAATGTATTTGTATATGCAACTAAATTTGCAAAGTTATTATAATTTTCTTGTTTTTCCAGTTGAAACACTGCAGTCGATATATCCACGATTTATTTCCTTCCTTGATCAAGAACTTGGACCCTGTGCCACTTCGTCATCTTCTTAATCTTGTATCAGCACTTCACCCTAGTGCGCACACTGAGCAGGTACATAATTCTTCCTTATATTGGGGAATGGTGCAGGGAGCCTGAATACATATTATTATCTTGCACTGAATAATTTTACATTTTCTGACAAATGAAGAAAATGTGGGATATGATCAAGCATTAGTTAGGATAAATGAATCGGTCTTGATAAACATGTTCTGCATTTATCTTTTTTTTTAAATTAATTAAAAAGAAGCTTTTAATAATCTTTAGCAAGACCCTTATATTTGGAGCAATGGCTCTATTCATTTATATCGTACTTGATTAAGACAGTAGTGCAATGCTTCCAAAGTACTGGCGCAAGCAGTTTATAGTGGATGTGACCTAACTTGATTTAATGCAGATTTTCTCAGAGAATTTTATTTTGTCTGTGTTCACAGACCTTGTATTTGTCTTCAATGCTTATTAAAGCCCTTTGGAACAATGCGCTGGCTGCCAAGGCTCAGCTGTCCAAGCAGAGCTCTTTTGCTTCTCTGCTGAATACAAACCTCCCCATGGGAAATAAAAAAGGTTAGTAGGATTCTAGGTGTGTGGCAGAAATTGAGTTTGCAATTTCCTAAATGTGTATTCCATTCACTGTCTAAGTTTAGCCGATCACCCAGAGTTGTAAATTCCTTTGTGTTTTATCCTTTTTGTTATCACATAATGGCATCATTGGCAGAGCAGTTAGAAAGCATTATTAAAAACTAGCTTTAGGCGTGGGATATTTTTAACCCTTGTCCGACATCATCAAAAAGGCGTCATACACAGGTCCCTAGTTGTTTTTTCTCCGGAAAAGCAGTGATATGCAGTGCCTTTTAAACCCATCTTACTGTGAATATAATTACTTTAAAACAATACTACTGCTTACTTTTGCGCATGTTTTTCTGCAGATGCAAGCAGTCTGGAATTAGCATCTGACTCAATTTCTCTGTCTTCATTTAGGCTCCCCTGCTGCAAGCCCTGAGAGCAGCGATAACAGTGACACCCATCACAGTGGAGGCAGTGACATTGAAATGGATGAGCCGATCATGAACAGAGCGAAACGTGTGCAGCAGCGGCTTTCCGACACAGAGGTATGAAGCTGGTTTTCAAAGTAATACTCAAATGGCTCAACATGCTAAAGCAGAGATCTCAGTATCCCATGTAGCACTGCACACGTCCCTGGTATTAGAGCGACTCAGTAATCTGTATTTTAGAGCATCTTACCTATTGACACTTTCAACCAAGAATTTGGACAGGTAAAACACATGCTCAAAAACCATGGTTTTAAGACCATGGATGACGCCTGCAGGTTTTTTATTGAGAACTATTCTGACATTTTTTCTGCTTTAGCAAAACTTGCAGCAATTGCAATTACGATACCTGTATCTTATGTACCAGCAGGACAGGGTTTTAGCTGTCAGAACAGAGTGCAGATCAACAAATGCTCTTATTTACATGAGGATCATCTAAAACATGACAATTTCAGTGGAAACCCCTGAGAATTAAGACTTGGAAAGAGCAAGAGTCATTTTTTGACTTGGGTGGAAAATTTAGAGAATTGTTAAACATCAAAATTGTCAATAGTTATGATGTTGACAGCTACCTGCAGAGACATTGGTACATGTCCTGCAACAATGATTTTTACGTTGTGAGTGGTGGATTTTCAGAAGAAAATGTTTCATGGTAAGCTTGTCTTTGTCTGTTTCTACTACCATTATTTATACTGTGTACTGTTTTGCATGTTAACTTCGTTAATCTGAAATAGTTACAGCTAGCCAATGAGAAGTGATAGGAGCCGGACATATACGCTTTTTAAAATGTTCGTGTTTAGGTGCAAGACTTCTGCAATTCATTTTTCAGAAACTTGTGTGGGTCTTTAGAAATGTACCAGGAGTGTTTTTCTAGCAACAGAACGAACGTAGGAAAAATACATAAATACTATTTGTCCGATGTGTAAAGTATAATGGCAAAGTTTGTTGTCCCTCACACTGATCTTGTTTTCCCTGGCGTCAGGAGATATGAATTGAATTTATTGAAATGTATGCTTTGAGCGCACTCTTAAACTCAGGGGAGACGTTCAAGGAGGACATAAAGATGTTTCGGACTCCTGTAAGTGGATTGTTCGTGCACTGGGCTTGCAACGTATCCAGATTACTTTTTAATAATCAAGTTGCTATACACCTTCCGCTTCTTAATAATTGTCTTGACTGTGCTCCAAGGGATATTCAAGGCCCCTGATCTGTGCCTTTCAACAACTTTGCCCTGGAGTTTTTTTGAGTGCCTTGGTGCTCATGGTTGATTCTTTGCTTTGAAATGCAGAGGGAACCTACAGGAACTACTGAATTTATCCTGAAATCATGTTAATCGCTACAGTTTAACACAGGTGAAGGTCACTTAACTTGGTGTGTGATTTTGAAGACGATTGGTTACACCTGAGCTAATTTAGGATTGCTGTTACAAGGAGGGTGGACACTTATCCAACCAAGCTATTTCAGTTTTTATTTTTAATTAATTTTTTACAAATTTCTAAAATATTTTTATTTACTTGGAAGTTGTAGGGTAGGATGTGTAGATAAATGAAAAAATATATATTTTAATGCATTTTAAACAAAAGGTGAAAATTTTGAAAGGGGGTGTAGACTTTCTATAGGCACTGTATGTCACTCTCTTAAAACTAAAACATAATTTCTATACCTTATATCAATGCATCAATATCAAAGAGAAATTAAATTCAAATATGTGCTTACCTTCAAGTATATGGAAGTGTAGTGTAGGATATATTGAAAAATAAGAACTGTCTTCAAAAGGCAGAGACTTGACATCGACCAAATATCAGTTTTTCAAAGGCCTTTAGAGCATGGATCACACAACTTGTAGTAGTACTTGACAGGGGTTTTACCTTGATTTTTATAGGATTTTCTCTCCATTGAATACATCAGGAGTCCCAATTAAATCTGATCATCTATCTGCATTGACAGTTCCCATCTTTGAGCTAATGATATTTTCTGGGAGGATCCGGTCAACTCCTTTTAAAACCAATTGGATATAACTTCTCTTAAAAATATTGAAACATGATTTCATCGCTCTCTTTTTCCTAACCCCTCCTTTCTCCAAAAAGTCAGGTGAAACAAAGTTCAGAGGATCCCTACTACAGTATAACGCAATACAATACAAGTTTATACGTGTATAAAAAGAGATGTTGTTTTATATATTTAACATCAACTTTCTGTGTGATTATATTAACCTGAGCCTAGTATATTCCTTCTGAGTAACATATCTCATCACCTTTTCGGTTTGGTTTACTTTCATATACAGGTTTGTTAACAAAATATGGAACGAAAAGACTGTAGGGGTTTATCACAAGAATAAGCATACAGTGGTCAGTTCAGTTATTTCCATTTAAATGTAAGCTATAATGAAACATGTTAAATATAGTAGCCTTATATTAACTTGTACCATGCTTGGACTAAGCTTGACCTCTCTCGGTTTCTACAAATTCGCCTGCACAAGTAGGTTTTCACACACCCTGTTTACATACATACTGGTATTTCTTTTATTTTCATTTAATTTTTGTAGTTTATAATCTGTATCCTGTATCTTTTATACTACACATTTGTTGTTTCTCCAGGAGTCCATGCAGGGCAGCTCAGACGAGACTGCTAACAGTGGGGAAGATGCCAGCAGTGGTCCGGGTAGCAGCAGCGGGCGTAGCGAAGGCTCCAGCAACGAAGTGAATTCGAGCCATGCCAGCCAATCAGCCGGCAGCCCAGGGAGCGAGGTCCACTCCGAGGACATGGCCGACAGTGAGGCCTTGAAAGAGGAGGAGGAGGAGGAGGAAGAAGAGGAAGAGGTAGAGAGGGGACGTTGCCCTCTGAAAGAGTGCAGAAACCCTGAGCTCAGGAAGAGGAAATCGGAATCCCACGCAGGGATTTGTCTGGGGGAGCCTCAGGGTGCCACGGACAGGTCAGGGGCTAATAGTGGTACAGGCAAGGATCTTCCGTTCAGTCCTGAGGCTGTGTCCTCGGTGGACAATAGGATGCGAATACTGGATGCCTGTTCCTCACACCCAGAAGACCCCGACCATGATATGGCTGAGGAAATTGGTCCGACTCACTTATCACAAGGCTCCCAAGACACTTGCATTTCACGGACTGCTGACTTCCTGGGGGAGGCAATTGGCAACGAATTGTTTAACTGCAGGCGTTTTATCGGTCCACAGCATCACCAACACCACCCTCACCACCATCATCCTCACCACAATCCGCACGAGGGGTATGTATCTGCTGTTGTATTACAGCTAAACTGCAAGGTTTAAGTAAGCTATTTTGTTTTCCACGAATGTTGTTCAGCTGGAGTGTCATCAGGCTACTTTATTCTGTTAGAGCAGAAGGAAATAATAGAACTACATAAGAGATCCTAACTTAAAATCACAGTTCTCCCAATTTGTTTCTGTGACCCTGCTGGATTTTTCTTCTTTTTTTTTTTTTTTTAAAGCACATTTGGATACATTTTTATTTATTTTCACATACTTCTTCACCTAGTCAATTTGACAAGGTAGTAGGTGATGCAAAGGGAATATGTTACACCCCAGGGAATTATGCGCAGAATAAATCAAAATTATGCGGTATCTCTGTATAAGTGTGTTCAAACAACAGAATTATTGTGCCGTTATACTGGATTCTTCTCTCATGCTGGATATCAAAATACTAGCACCTAAGTTTTTGCCACTGATCAACACAAAAAAAGTCCATAATGTCAAAGTGAAAAATAAAATCTGCAAATTGTTCTAAATTAATTACAAATATAAAACAGAAAATAATTGATTGCATAAGTATTCACCCTCTTGAGTCAATATTTGGTAGAGGTACCTTTGGTAGCAATTATAGCCATGAGTCTATTTGGATAAGTCTACCAGCTTTGCACATCTGGCCACTGCAATTTTTGCCCATTCTTCTTTGCAAAATTTCTCAAGCTCCGTCAAGTTGGATGGGGACCTTTGGTGAACAGCAATTGAGGTCCTGGCTTTGACTGGGCCACTCCAGGACATTGACCTTTTTGTTTTTAAGCCACTCCAGTGTATCTTTGGCTGTATGTTTGGGGTCATTATCCTGCTGGAAGATGAATCTTTTCCCAAGTCCCAGGTCTCTTGCAAACTTCAGTAGGTTTTCCTCCAGGATTTCTCTGTACTTTGCTGCATCCATTTTGCCCTCTGTCTTCACAAGCTTTCCAGGCCCTGACGCAGAGAAGCATCCCCATAGCATGATGCTGCCACCACCATGCTTCATGGTAGGGATGCTGTTCTGAGGATGATGTGTGGTGTTAGGCTTGCGCCAAACATAGCGCTTAGCGTTGAGGCCAAAAAGCTCTATTTTGGTCTCATCGGACCATAAAATCCTCTTCCATTTGGTCTCAGAGTCTCCCACATGCCTACTGGCAAACTCTAGCCGAGATTTGATGCGAGTTTTTTTCAACAGTGGCTTTCTTTTTGCCACCCACCCATAAAGGCCAGTTTTGTGAAGCACCTGGGCTATTGTTGTCGTATGCACAGTGTCTCCCAGCTCAGCCGTGGAAGACTGTAACTCCTTTAGAGTTGCCATAGGCCTCTTGGTGGCCTCCCTGACTAGTGCCCTTCTCGCCTGGATACTCAGTTTTTGAGGACTGCCTGTTCTAGACAGATTCACAGTTGTGCCGTATTTTCTCCATTTCTTAATAATGGACTTTACTGTGCTCCAGGGGGTATTCACTGCCTTGGAAATGTTCTTATATCCTACCCCTGATTGGTGCTTTTGAAGAACCTTATTCCGGATTTGCTTTGAATGTTCCTTTGTCTTCATGATGTAGTTTTTGTTAGGAAATGTACTAACCAACTGTGGGACCTCCCAGTGACAGGTGTATTTAACCTGAAATCATGTGAAACACCTTTATTGCACACAGGTGGACTCCATTCAACTAATTATTTGATTTCTAAAGACAATTGGTTGCACAAGAGCTTATTTAGGTGTGTCATAGCAAAGGGGGTGAATACTTCAATCAATCAATTATTTTCTGTTTTGTATTTGTAATTAATTTAGAACAATTTGTAGATTTTATTTTTCACTTTGACATTATGGACCCTGTGTTGATCAGTAGCATGTTGTAACACAGTAAAATGTGGAAAAGTCCAAAGGAGGGTGAATACTTTTGTAAGCAACTATATATGTATTGATATGTTTTATGTGTGGGTGCGTAATTCCCCGAGGTGTAAATATGTGAACACAAATGTTTTTAATCTAAGTGTTACTACAAAAGTTTGAATCTGGTAAATCTTACAATTTACCAGTAACTGCCAAAATTTACCAAGTAAGTTGGTGTGGCGGAGTGTCCCGCCTCTTTGTTTATTATTGTTTTATGTTGTATGTATTGTGTTAATGTTGGTCTTTTATGTATAAAATACACGATATAAATATGGTTTACGAGCACGAGTGTTTAAAATGTATATTTGTATTTAGGCACGAGGATTGCACAGCACTTCACGTGCAGGTAAAGTGTGATAATATGTGAGCACGGGAAATTGCACTTCATTAATTCACGTGCAGTTGTACCGAGCCTCCAATTGAATGATTGATTAGCGATCAAGTCTCGGTACAGCTGCATAAAAGCAGCATGTTTTCACTCACTCAGGGTTGTGTGTTTGGGAAGTGGAGAACGGGTGAGAGAGAGGAGAGTTTAACAATTGCAACAGCGTGCTGGAAGTGCCAGCACGATACTTGTTTAGTGTTCGTCCACTCGTTTGTCTGTCTGTTTACTTTGGCCAACACGCTGTTTTGTTTGTTCAGTCTGTGTTTTTTGTTTTGTACAATCTTTTTATTTGAAATAAACCAGCGCAAGCAAGCGTCTTCATATCATTTCATCAGACGTCTCTATTACTTCCTTGTTCTGGTGTCACCACTGCAAGCCATCCTGGTCACAGGTGGTAATCGGTTAATCTTCTGATTTTACCTAATCATATTGGTTATCTACTTGGTTATTCCTGAGATTTACTGGTAAATGTCTGAAGTAAAGCATTATGTTTATTTTTTAAATTTACAGCTTTACTTGGTAAATGTCGACATTTACCAGTAAATCTTGAGATTTCCCAGTATTTTAATTTTTTTACCGGAACATATGTATTGAATGTTAAGATGGGATATGTGATGTCTTTTAATATTAACTGGTAAAATGACAGCGAGGGGATTATTGATTTTTAAATGCATGAAAATACATTTCATTGCAGACACATAGTTGACGACATGCTGAGTGCTGATGACGTGAGTTGCAGTAGTTCCCAAGTCAGTGCAAAGTCTGAGAAGAACATGGCTGATTTTGATGGGGAGGAATCGGGCTGTGAGGAGGAACTGGTACAAATCAACTCCCATGCAGAGCTGACATCTCACCTCCAACAACACCTGCCTAATTTAGCTTCAATCTACCATGAGCACCTTAGTCAAGGTAAGATAAAAGCTGGTTGTTACCTTCAATTGTGACTTTGAAATTGATCTTATTTTATACACAGAGTTTACTTATAAAACTGTGCGTGGGAATTGATGTGTGTGTTATATGTTTTTATGCATCCTTGGAATAGGAGCTTAAACTTTAACGGTATTTTGAGAGAGTCTTAATATTTTCGGTTTCATGGAAAACTAGGGATGCAAAGATTATGGTTTTCCTAAACTGAAACCAACATTAGCATAAAATTCCAAACTGAACAATACCAACAAAAGATAAAACCAAACCATTTTTTTTTTTTTTTTTTTTTTTGTAGTACAAGGGAAAAGCGTCAGCAGTCTCAGCACTAAGACCATTTTCAGAAGACCATTGCACGCTTTGCTGCATGGAGATGGTTCATATTAACAACCCTTATTAATAATAATTTCAATATGGTAACATAAATCAAAAGTTAAGACTTACCTGATTGATTTCAAGTGCTAGCGGTAGGTATAACCGTGGCTTCATATTTAGTCTGGGTATTCAGGTTTGTTGTTGAAAGTTACTGGCATACGCAAACACTTGGCCTGCCTACCCTAACCAAAACCTTTTGTTAAAAAAAAAGAGTCCCAAGAAGTGAAAACCTGAAGTTTGAGTTAAAAATAAATCAGATGCATCTTTTAAATTTACTGTGTAGTCTTAATAAAAAAATAAAAAAATAAAAAATAATTATGCTAAATTGACTAAAACACAAATACGAAAATATTGAAAGAAAATAAAATGTTAGTTGAGTCCTCAAACCATTGTGAAGTCGGGGAAAAAAATCCTGCAGCAAATATATGGAAGCTGCTTTAAATTAAATGCTTTTGCGAACAGCTCAGTTTATTTTAAGGTAGTTTAATTTACTGTGCCTGTATTTAAAAGAGTTTCATTTGTTCTGTTTACTTTGTTGTTGCGTTGTGTTGGCTTATTGATTAAATTCAAGTGTAAGTGCCTTATCCAGTTATGTGGATTATACTTATAGTAACAGGCTATAATAAACCAGCATACTAAACGAGAACTTTGCGAATGTTTTTGGGAGACTGAGTTCGAGCTTTAGTTTTATGCCGACATAAATCTATGTGATATCTTACATTAGAAGTGTTTCCTCGTTGGAAACTATTTTAAAGTGCTGCCAGACGTGTTGGTCACTTCAAAATCAGCATGTTAATTAAATAATTTAATTTTGAAAACTAAGTTGCAGTTCAGGAATAGTTAGGATGGAGCTCTCCACTGCAAGTAGGTGATGATATTGACTTTTGCCACTGGTATTGGTTGAACTAGTTTACAGTTCCAATTGGGTTACTTCATGAAAATGGGTTACTAATACGAGACATCCTGGCCTATTTTGTAAATGTAGAATTGAACAAAGTTAATATGCCAATTACAACACTGAGACATAAAACCAAGGTCCTATTGTAGTTGAGTCTACAGCAACAATTGTGATACATAGTTCACCCCCAAGTCTCAAAGTCACTTTGGGTAAAAGCTTCTGCTAAATGACTAAATAATAATAAGAGGAGCCCTGGTATATGCTGCAAAATAGTCTACTTCCTGTGGACCTAGGAAAATGAACACAATGATTCTGGACTTAATTTCGAGAAGTCTTAAATACACGCTGTGTTGTTTAATAGTTGACATATCAGCAACAGAAAATTTTATATAGAGTAAATATAATTTGTAAAATTGCAAATACATTTGGTGATAAACATAACTTTGTGTTTTTTGTCGATATAATAATTTACAGTGTTATAAACTCAGCTTAATACTTTTTTTAGGTTTTATTAATTTACAGTATAATAACATTTGTCACACTGTAAATTTTACTTCACCATAAGAGGTGGTTGAACATAACTCCGACACCAAGCCAGTCTAGTGTCTAAATACCAGCATATTGATCCCTGGCATTCTTTTTTTTTTTTAATAATATACAGTTGGGAATTGATTATGCAACAGGTTTTATTTCTATACCCTTAAACATACCTTGAATGTAACAAGGTGATAATCGTAACAATCGTGGACACCTTCTGTTTTACGCTTGTTGATATGAGCTTCCTGCGATTTTTCATGTTGCTGCTGGTTTATGGTATTTGCTTCACTGCCCTTAGTAATATAAAATTAGCTTTGTTGGTCTGCCTGCTTACTTGCTGCTTTGTCAGTACAGTTATTGAATTAGTGTATATCTTTTTGGGAGGGCTGTTGGCTGGTTTGTATATGACATTCCCGTTTCCACGTGATCAACACCTCACTTTTTGATATTCAGGTCAGATTTGTGTGCTTTGATTTTCTGTCAACTTTGTGTTCCAGGTTTAAGGAGGGAAGTTTATTTTGGAGGTTTGTTTTGGAGGGATGTGTATTTCAACTCTGGTCATATAAGCGATAGAGATTACTGCCTTTGAGATAATGTCTTCATATTTTATACATGGCTGTGTTCTATTTTTTGGTATCATATAGTTATTAACTTTATATGTACTTCAACTTTACATCAAGTGGTTCTTTTTCCACTTATCAATAGTGCTTCATGTTTGCAAACTCTTCTGTCAGAGATAGTTGTTAAAGTCTGTTAAAATCATATTTTTGGTAAAATCTATTTCCTTGATTTTCCTGAAAGGTAGTTTTATGACAAAATCGAAAAGGGGAGGGGAAGAAAAGGAACACATTATTCATACTGTTTTCATTTTCCACAGGACCAGCAGTGCATAAACACCAGTACTCTGGCAATGCAATCACTGACATCAACTTGGATAATGTCTGTAAAAAGGGAAACACTCTCCTTTGGGATTTGGTTCAGGATGAAGATGCTGTAAGTTTATTTACCCATTTTACAGACAGTGGTTTAAACTGCAGCGTGTGTGTGGTACTGGCTGTAATAATATGTTTTTAAACAACCTAATACAAAGGCAGGGCTAGAAGTTAACTTTTTCAGGCAGTAGTGATTATTTGATACCTGCCTGGAAAGTAGATAGCAAAATGGTCTTATTCGTTAGCGGTTTATTCGACTAATAATTATATATAAAAATAATTTAAAAAATAAACACCTTTCATTAAAAGCACTCGCGTAGAGTGCAGGATGCTCCGTATAGTCTGGATGTCGCCGGTTCGAGTCCAGGCTATTCCTTTGTCAACCGAGGACGGGAGCTTTTAGGGGGCAGCGCACAATTGGCTGAGAGCCTGAGGGGAGGGAGGGTTAGGTCAGCCAGGGTGTCCTCTGCTCACTGCGGACCAGCGGCCCCTGTTGTCTGGCCAGGCGGATTTGGGCTTGCCTGTAAACTGCCCAGGACTGCGTTGTCCTCTGATGTTGTAGCTCTGGGTGGCTGCATGGTTAGTCTGCAGTGTGTATAAAAGTGGGTGGCTGTTCGTCTTCGCCCCTCCCGAGTCGGCGCAGGGGTGGTAGCAGTGAGCTGAGCTAAACAAAATAATTGGACACTACTAAATTGTGGAGAAAACTAAAAAAAATAACTAATTGGTGACTACTAAACTTAAAATAAATAAATAAATAAAATTAAAAAAATTAAACACTTATCTACTGTTTTAAATAGAATGAATATCCCAAACTATCAGATAGTAGGCCTATATTTAAATTGGAAAGTATTCATTGAAACCACCTTGTGCTCAACTAAGTAATGGAACTAATGTAATTCCTTGTTGAAATGTATTTTGTTTTATCCTTAAGTTGTACAAGAATGCAACCATATCTGTCATCTAAGCGTTTGATATGCCATCAGTACGGTTAACCCAGGTTATGTTTCATCAGTGCAAATTAAATGGTACGAAATGATATCTTCATTTGTTGACTGAGATTTTGGTAACTAACATCATACACCCCTATAAAGACAGAGATTTAAAAAATAAATAAATAAAAAAATGTAAAAAAATAACAAAATAAATAAACAAGTAACGTGTGCACCTTATCGTTGAATCCTGCATTGTATGACCTTGAAAACGAAAGCTAATTTCACAACGGTACTGCTACATTTAAGAAATTCATGCAACGTGTTTTAGTAACTGGATTGTTCATAAATATGTATGCTCACAACTTTTTTGCAGTCTCTTCACTCATTTTTAAATGCTGTACAATTTTGAAGAAATTAACTAAGTAATAACAGAACAAGGGATATAAACCAAGATTTAAAAAACAACTAAAAAACATGTTGGTTTAAACAGTGACATTAGTTAGCTATGTGTGTAAGTTATAGTTTGATGGTGCTCATTTTATATATATATATATATATATATATATATATGCATCTATATATATATAATATATTATATATATATATATATTATATATATATATTTATGCAAGATATTTAAAACAAGATTTAAATGAATGCTAAAAAGAAAACAGATAGATAAATAAATGAATGCATCTCAAGATTGTATTTCGTCAGTTATTCGTACTGATAAAACAACAAAGCTGTTACATGGATCATTGTAACATTATAGCTAGCTATGTGCGTCTGTGTTTTTTTTTTTTCTTTTTTTTTTAACATAGTCAGAATTTTGGAAGTAATAATTATCTACCTATTATGTGTTCAATTTTAGCGTGGGTGAAACCAGGGTTAATATTATAACAAAACCGGAGCCACTATTATTCATGACAGATGAAATTAGCATTTTATAGACACTGAATAAACTTAATATCCTGTTATCTTATAATATTGTAATGTTTTTAAGTTATTTAATTTTACCTTTGGTCTAAAATAAACTTCATACGTTTTTAAATTGTATCCACGTTGTTCCCTTTCAAGTAGGGAATTTTAACCATTACAAAATGGGTGTTCCCCTTTAAGACACCCGAACCTGAAAACTTTACTTGTCAGAGGAGGGTGACATAGTGCTGCTCTGCCCCCACGAGCATAAACTCACTACCTAACCTGATTAACATCAGAGAGTTAAGTAAATCCTCCTGATGTTTTTTTTTTTTTTTAGCAGTTGCTTTAAAGTGCAGAGTTATTACAGAAACGCTATAATAATTTTTATGATTCCTAGCGTGTTTTCTGTATTTTCTGTGTATGTTCTGTATATTCTGTGTTTTCAGCCAACTCTGCTTACTGTTACGGTGCAGGCTACTGCTAGTCTCGTTTAGCCAGTGACTTGTGCAGGTGGGCATCCCTGCTACTCGCTAGAAAACAGTAACTAGCCTGTTGCCCAATCCTAAGGGATCAAGGTTAATGTTCCGGTGCAGGCTACTCCTTGTTTGTACTGACTAGTAGTTTAGCCAGTGGCTGACTTGCAGGTGGGCATCCCTGCTAATGTGCCACTAGTGGTAACTGCGTTTACCGCCCCATGTTCTCGCTTGTGAGTTCGACATTACTGCTTCGGTACAGAGTGTCAGTGCCGAGTGATGGTGCAACTGGGTAAGTACTGAGTGTCAGTTCTGAACACATAAAGTGTCAATACTCCATTGTGTAGTCTGTTTGTTGTGAACACAGCACTATTACCATGTCTAAGTTCCATACGTGTGTCTCGTGCAAGGCCAAACTGCCAGCAAATGGCAGACACAAAAAATGCATTGTCTGTCTGGGCCTTGACTGACGTGACTTTTTGTGAATTGTGTGCTCCCTTCTCCAAGTGTACGCTAAGAACCGGTTAGCACATCACTCAAAGGAGCGTTACTCCACTCCTGTGCAGCATTCAGCATCACCTATGAGTGAGGCTGGACCCTCCTCCCTAGGCTCTGTGCCAAAGATGTGTGGGGGTGGGGTGGGGGTTGGTAAGCGCTAAGAAGAGTAGAAGTTTCTAAGAAGAAAAGCCGCCACTCACATTCGGCAAACGGGACAGACGGGTAAGATCTGGGAGGTTGTGTTATGCCAGCCGGCACTTTTAACTGAGCTGCTGCAAGAATGCTCAGTCCCACCGGCAATACCGGATCCTTCAGCACCTACTCCCCATGTACCCTTGCAGGCAGTGACTAGTGTGCTAAAGCGTGACATACTGTCTATTGCTGCCTCCGAGGAGGCTGAAGATCAGGACATGTGGCTCCCTTCGGATGATGCTGAATCGGACATGCCGATTATGCAGCTTCCGCAGTCATCAGAGCTTATGCCATTAATGCAGCGAGCTACTGTGGTGTAACAGGTTCCTTGGCCTGAAACAAGGGATGAGAGGCGCTCAATTTATGGCGAGCAGCCCTCTATCACTCCTGCTGTCTGTCCAGTTCATCTGGATTTTCTGCTCAAGCTTCAGTCTACTTGGGCTCACCCAGCTATGGATGCGGCGGTTTCCCATTCTGTAGACTCATTACAGTGTTTGAAGTGGACAAGCTGAATCTTACCAACTTTCTGCCAGTAGAGGCCCCCATTGCTGCGCTTGTTTAGCTTACCAACCTTTCCTTGCTAGCCAGGGATGTGGAGTGCCCGAATAAGCAGTGCAGAGTGACGGAAGTCATTTTAAAGAAAGCATATGCGGCTAGTGCGTTTCCACATGCCTGGATAGCATACTTGTAGCTTACCAGGCTCAACTTATGGGATCCCTCTCTGAGAGTCATAGGCCCTCGTCTCAACAACTGGCCGAGCTCCGCCTAATTTCCAGTAACCCGCTACGGCTGTGCAAGCTTAGCGGACAAGAAATAGGCAGAAACCTGGCTGCATTGGTGGCTGCGCGCAGACAGCTCTGGTTCTCCCAAGCATGTGTACTTGACGCAGACAAGACGGCAGTGCTGGACTCTCCGGTCACTCCATTTGGTCCAGCGGTAGATGAGATGCTAAAGAAATAGGCAACAGGCGCAAGCTGTGCCTCAGGCGAAGTAGGAGCCCTAGGACATTGCTGCCACAAGCACAGGGCTCTTTATCCAAAAACCATTTGGACTACTGGGAACAGTGCATCACAGACCCCTGGGTGCTCAATGCTGTGCAAAGTGGTTACTCTCTCCAGTTCCAGAGTGACTCTCCTCCTTTCCTCTGCTCGGGTGGCTTAGGAAGTAGCAACTCTGTTGCAAAACTTGTCTATTTACATAGTAGACTCCCCCTGCAAGAAGGAGGGGTTCTACTCCAGGTATTTTCTAGTGCCAAAACGGGATGGCGGCCTTAGACCAATCCTCGATCTCAGGCAGGTGAACCTCTGTCTGAGTCGGGGACAGTTCAAGATGCTGACTTCGCAACGACTGTTGCAGTCCATCAGGCTAGACGGTGGACCTGAAGGATGCCTATTTCCACATTCCAGTAATAACCAGCGTACAGGAAATACCTGAGGTTCTCCGTTCAGGGAACAGTGTACCAGTTCTGTGTTCTAACGTTCGGCCTCTTTCTTGCCACGTTGAGACTCCGAGGCATCAGAGTCCTCAAATATCTGGACGACTGGCTCATTTGTGCAGCCTCCCCAGCGAGGGTGCATGAACACAGAGCTCGTCACTAACCATCTACATTGGTTGGCTTTGAAGGTAAACCATGCAAAGAGCCAACTAGCACCCACCCAGATAGTGACATATCTAGGAGTGTGCCTGGATTCAGGACGCATGTTGACAACTGTGTCGGATGACAGAGTTCTGAGAGTAACCTCCTGCTTAGAGCTGTTTCAGCACGGCAAGGCACAACCAGTAGTGGTCCTCCAGAGGCTTCTGGGCTTGATGACAGCAGCATCAAACACCCACCCACTGGGTCTTTTGCATGTGTACACTCTGCAGGTTTGGTTCAACTGCATGGCTTGACAGCCTGGCTTGAAGTGCTACCTCCTATTGACAGTGTCCTGACACGGTCTACAGGCACTCTGTTGGTGGTGACAGCCGGCCCACGAGAGAGGTTGTCACCACAGACGCGTCCAACACGGGTTGGAGCGGAGTGTGGATTGGCTGAGGCGTACAGGGTGTGGAATTTTTGGAGCAGGTTCGGGGGAGACACGTGCTTATCCGTACGGACAACATGCCTGTTGTGTCCTACATAAACCACAAGGGGGGTTTACGGTTGCCCAGTCTCTACCGTGTGGTTCACAAGCTTCTGCTGTGGACCCAAGTGAACCTCCTCTCATTTTCGGGCACCTGCTGGGAGTGACCAACTGCGCTGCAGACCTCCTCAAGGGGGTACCCAACGGCGCGGACCCCTGAGCCTCATTTGGGATAGATTTGGTAGAACGGATGTAGACCTTTTTGCCTCTCAGAAGCCGACACGTTGTCCCCTGTGGTTCTCCATAAAGGGAGAAGGAAGACCTCAAGGGGTAGATGCATTGGCACACCTGTGGCCAGTGCATCTACTCTTTGCATTTCTGCCTCTGGTGCTGCTACCGCTGTGTTTGGAGAAGGTCACACAGGATCGGGCCAGGGTGCTCCTTAATAGCTCCATACTGGCCCAGTTTGGTTCCCCCCTCTGATACAGCTCCAGAGCAGCCAGCAGTGGGAGCTACTCATGCGTCACTACCTGCTCAGTCAGGTGCATGGTACCCTGTAGCACCCCAACGCATCCAGCCAACAGCTCTGGTCTGGCCCCAGAACGGCTGCATTTGAGCTGTCTGGGGTTATCAAACAGGGTGATCGGAACCCTACAAAACGCCAGGGCAACCTTTACTCTTTCCCAGTATGGTTACAAGTGGGACATGTTTCAGACATGGTGTTTGGCTCGTGGGTTTGAACCCACTTCGTTCTCTATGGCAGTTATACTGCATTTTTTACATTATCTTTTTTGATGAGGTAATATCTCCCTCTACTCCTAAAGGTCTACTTGGCAGCCATTTCGGTCTGCCATATAAAAATTGATTGTCTCCCGAGGAGCTCATTTCCTGGCAGGGCAATTTTTGAAAGGCACCCAGCGGCTTAGGCCATCTGTGAAGAATATAGTCCCTCGCTGGAGGTTAAATGAAGTGCTTAATGCACTGACAAGACCTCCATTTGAGCCCATGCATTCAACTGAGCTCAAATTTTTGTCTTTCAAGACAGCTTTCTTGCTTGCAATGACCTCTACTAAGCAGGTGAGTGAGATGCAAACATTTTCAGTATCGAAAGCTTGTCTAATTTTTTCAGTGGCCAGAACGAAGGTTACAGTTCCTTTTAACCCGGCTTTTCTGCCGAAAACAATCTTGGCTTTCCATATTAACCAGTTGGTGGAATTGGAGGCTTTCCATCCCCCTCCTTTCCAATCTGACAGGGAGCGCCAGCTCCATCCGCTTTGCCCAATGCGGGTATTAGCTTATTATGTAGACAGAACCAAAAGTTTGAGGCAGTCAGAACAATTTTTGTCTGTTATAGAGCTTAGTCAGGGGGACAGGTTCTATCGAAACAGCGTCTACCCAAGTGGATAACAGGCGCAGTGCAGACTGCGTATAAAGTGGCCAATCTGCCCCCGCCAGAGAAACTCACCAGCCATTCCACCATGAGTCAGGCGACTTCATGGGCTTTGTTCCAGGGTGCATCTGTCCAGGAGATATGCAGTGCAGCGGTTTGGGATTCTTCCCATATGTTTGCCCAGTTCTATCGGCTGAATGTTGAGGAACTGCAAAATCCTGGATTTGTCATGAGAGTACTGAGGACAACTTCCCAGTCCAACCTCACGACAGAACATTAGAGTCCATTCTAATGCTTCAGTTACTGGAAGATTGTTGTAGCACAAGCTGGTCGTTTATCTCGTAGCTCAGTGATGCAAAAGGACACTCGGTACTGCATCTCCAGCCAAGCCCCACCCTTTGTTCGCTGTATTTTTCACATACCTCTTTATAGACATGCATACTGATAAATGCTCTCCTGATCACTCACCAAACTCCTCAGTAATGCGATCCAAGTCATTATTTTATTACTGCAACATCTCAAAAAGCTCTGCAAATGTCTGTGATATTCTTCAAGCACTGGATGTGGAAGCATCTACCTCCTTTGTTTGTGTCCATCTTATCTCTGTGGTGCAGCTGCTAGCTCCATTGCTCACACGCCCCCCCCGCCATCCCCCACTTTTTTTCGGGTCCTTTCGGTCTCACTCGGCCATCGAATGTTTTTTTCGGCTTTTTCCGGAGAAAAAACGACTGGAGACCTGTGCTTTACGTCTTTTTGATGATGTCAGACAGGGTCCGATACTGGACTGGAAAGGGAAAATTGTAATGTCGGAGATGGGTTAAGGTGGGTGCTTACTAATGGTTTTTATTCCAGCTACGCTGGTAATTGATTCAGACACAAGGCTTGTTTTCTGTAATTTATGTAGTTTTTGTATGTATGCGCCATCTCCAGCTTGGGTATACTCACCCATTTTGTAATGGTTAATATTCCCTACTTGAAAGGGAACGTTAGGTTATTTACATCCCTGGTTCCCTGAAATAGGAATATTAACTATTAGCTTTGAGGTTGGGGCAGAGCAGCACTACGTCACCCTCCTCTTAGTGTCTTTGATATCAAGTTTTCAGGTTTGGGTGTCTTAAAGGGGAACACCCATTTTGTAATGATTAATATTCCTATTTCAGGGAACCAGGGTTATGATAATAACAAAATGTTCTGTACTGTAGGTATGTGTACTCCACTGTCCAAACAATACAATTTGCATTGTGGGCCTCGCGCTTATCTATGGGGTGGTACAAGGCTCGGTTGCATACAAATCAGGAAGCTTTGTTAGTATTAGCAATGGTTTCCTGCTTTTTGAAAGATACTAATGTACTTGTTTTAAAAAGAAAAAAGTAACACTGGTAATTATGTAGTCCCTATGTGTTCACTCGGGGTCAGTCATATAAATTGCAGCATAAGGTATCAGAAAAATTCAACTGCATAAAAAAACTAGTAGCAAATTAAAAGTTTTGGGTAGCAAAATGCTACCAAATGTACGTTAACTTGGAGCCTTGCAAAGGTATTTATTTATTTTGTAAACCTTTAAGCTACCTGCAGTAACTGAATGACAGCGTTAACACTTATGAAACATGACTGTGTTTGTTACTTGAGATGTAAATGCACTAGTATGCTGTATTCTGCCGCTTTTCCAGTAAAGAAAAAGTTACTTGTGTACATGATTCTGATAGATGGTATAGTGGGACGTTCAGCATACAAAATTAAATAACCTTTTCCTGTGTGTCTGTCTGTCTATGTCCAGCTCTAATAGACAGGAAATTAACTATTTTAACATGCTGATGAATACATAATAGTGAGGCATCGTATTTATATTTCAAGGTCCTGCATGACACAGTTTTTAACCAAATTGAAGTAATTTTGTGGAGGCACCAGAAACTCTGTTATGAATTTGAATTATCATGTCATCTTCTTTACATTTTTTAAACGTCACCATAACTTTAAAAGAATATCATAATGAGACTTTTTAAATTTGTATTGGATAGATCCATTTATCAGAAGGCTTGATCAACGAAGCTGAAAAGCTGCTGTGTTCCCTGGTCTGCTGGTTCACTGACAGACAGATTCGAATGAGATTTATCGAAGGCTGCTTGGAAAACTTAGCCAACCATCGGTAAGCAGGTGTAATAACTTTGGCAAGCTCAGTAAAAGTTTAAATTGTAGTCCCTGGCATTAATGTGAGTAGAGTCATTTGGGATGATTGCTTAAAATAGTACTTGTATTTGCCTCTCAATTCTAATTCTTCCCAGAATGATTATAAAATCTGGTTAAATTGTAATTGTGTGTCCTTTTACTGAAGTTTGTGCATTTTGAAGTTATTATTGTTTCACCAGCCTCCCATAAGTAACTGTGTGTGACTTAGTATACAATCTCATGTTCTCATTGAAATTTTCTCCATGGAATCATGTATTTATTTAGTGACCTCCTATGATTCACATCAGTTACAGAAAAAACATGCTTTTTGTTTTTCAGGTCAGTGGTGGTTTCTCTCCGTCTCCTTCCTAAGCTATTTGGTACATTTCAACAGTTTGGAAGCAGTTACGACACACACTGGATAACTATGTAAGCGGTTTCTTGCAGTTTCCAGAAATACCGTATTCTGCCGCGTCAACCTGGTTTGAACGACCTCACTGCCCCCCAACTTTTAGCTGAAAGTAAAATTTTCACCATTCATTTCCATTTTTTAATAACTGTGCGCAAATAATGTGTGAGGGGAAATATTTCAGTGCACGTGAAAAAACTGCCAAAAAGCAGTTGCTTTGCATTAATGATTCAGACAATTGCTTGCATTATCAATGATGAAGGTTCAGATGATGAAGATGGCGGTTTTGGATCAGGTGATACAGACTCCATAGTCTGATTTGATTATGCTTTCCTGTTGTGCTACAATCCATATTTTGGACTTTTTTTTTTTTTTATATATACATTTTTTTTTAGACATGGCAAGAGCTTGTAACTGACATTTTTTTGTATTGAACATTTCAGTGCTATAGTGCTACTTTGGATGTTGTAGGAAATTACATTCTTTATAAAGTATTATGTATAAGTTTCTTTACTTCTATGTTAAAATGTTCATGTGTGTGTAAGTTTTTGTATTCATATTTTGATACATCTTAAAGTACATGTAAATAGCCAAGCAAGACTGCAATGAGTCTGTCTCTAAAAAACTAGACATTTGCAGTCTCTCGTATCTTGGCGTCTGGGCAGAGCGTCAAAGTTAGCAGGTGTCTAATCAAGATGTGTAGAGGAGTGGAGTCAGAGTGTGAAAACAGACCACCACAAACAAAGAACTAGTTTGAAACAGTTTCTAAAAGATTAGGTTAACCCTAATATCCATTTATTCAGCGCTGTTTACATTTTTTTTTTTTCAGCGTAAAACAGGTTTAAAAGGCACTGCATAGCAAAAGGACATCAGTACTGCATCTCCAGCCATGCCCCACCCCGTGTTCGTTGTATTTTTCACATACCTCTTCATAGTCGTGCATACTGATAAATCTTCTCGTGATCACTTGTTTTATCACCAAGCTTATCAATAATGCGATCCAAGTCATTATTTTATTACTATAACATCTCAAAAAGCTCTGCAAATGTCTGTGATATTCTTTAAATCTTTAACAGCACTTCTTGATTATTTAACGTGACTGTGTGCTGTGCTCTACCTTTTGAATTTTAAGCATGCTTAATTGTAAACGTAATCTATCTTAACTAATGTTAAAAATACTCCCTATTCAATAATGCCTGTAATTTCGTCTCAGCCTGAGTCGATGCGCCCCCCCTTGACCCATGCACACACTTTTGCCTTAATGACAGCTTTACACCCGCTGGGCGTTGACTTGCCAGAATCCAGTAAGTACCTAAGCATAAACATTTGTACATGCCAATAATAACCACTTGCTTGCCTTATTTTTCTCTCCATTTTATAGGTGGGCTGAGAAGGAGTTACACATGATGAAACATTTTTTCGAAAACCTTCTACACTACGTTCAGGAAGTTAGGGAAGAACGACACAAATTTGCATTGTAAGTTGCAAGTTTTTTGCATTCATTATTTACATGTGATGTTTTATAAGTTTCCGCATAACGGCAGTTATTTATTTGTTTTATTTAAATGTGTTTATTTATTTATTTATTTTCTGTTTTAATAATCGACAATACAGTATTACTTTGAATTACCGCCTTGCTTGAATAAATGCCATCCTTAAGACCGCTCTCATTAATGAAACATGTACATTTTTTCCTTATCCCAGCTCAAATTAATGCATAACTTAATAAAAAAAAAATGCATACAGAACACAGTATGGCAAAACATTACAAATAGAAACAAAATTAATTGAATAAACTGAAATAAAATGTGTTTAAAATAATAGAATTACACACTGGAGCATACTGGTATTTTACTGTAAAGTTTATAGAACCCAAACAAAAAATAAGAATACCATAGAGTCACTGCACTAAGTACTGATACTGGTGTAAGAGTAAATACAACAGCACTAATTTTATATATAATATATGAATTATCAAGAAAAGTAATATATATTAGTTGTAATGTTTTGGTTGTATGTGTGGTATTTTGGCTAATAAGAGATGCTGCAGAATCCTGATCCAGACAGGAAGTTCGTAGAGTGGGGGGTATGGTGGTTTGGAGTGTTAGTGGGGAGAGGAAGCTACTGTAGCTCTTGCTGTGGCTTTGCTGTTTAGGGGATAGCCACGGGATGAACTCATCTTCCTCACCGAATCCCTGCCTGAATCAGGAGACTGGGGGTGTTTAGTTGTGTTGCTGGTTGAAGAGAAAGAATCGCACCATATATTAAAGAGTCCTGCGACTCTTACAAACTGCTGTAAGAAAAGAAAGGGAATATAAACTGACCTCGTGTTGATATGAAAATTCCGTTGTTTATTATTTCCCTCTCCAAGGTACACTGGTATGTGTCCTCACCTAGTCAAACACTGATCGGATCTGCAAGCTCAACAGCTTTCAGTTTAAAGTTGTAGGAATTGTTCTACACCCTAATCAAGTTGTATCCGGGGAAATAAACTTCAATTTACGCTGCCATCAAATACCGTAAAAAAACGCAATAAGAAATTGCGCCTTTCGAAATTCATAGTACTTCTAATTACCGCCGCCCTTGAATAAGCGTCACAACTGTTTTTGCAGCGTTAATTCGAAGTAATATGGTAATCAGATCATTGCCACAACACTGTCATGCAGTCCTCACAAATCATCAGATAATTAATGCAATTAACATTTCTAAGAAAGTGGTTATCTTACTTACACTGCAAGAGGTTTTTCTTCGCTGCTAGAGGTTTTTCTTGAATTTGGGACTAAATAATTTCAAAGTTAATTGTCTAAAGGAAATAGAAAACTATTTATAGTTTTTTTTTTTTTTTTTTTTTTTTTTTTTTCTTTTCAGCACAATCTTAATGTTACATGTTTGGGCATATCTGGTCAACCTGACTGATACCACAGGTTAAATAAAAATAAATTAAAAAATGAAAATAATTTTTTCTGTGTAACTTTAAATCCCTGGAAAAGTTATTTCTTAACGTGGTAATATGACAAATTGTATGTCTCACATTGCCAGTGTGTATGAAGAAAAAAATATTTTTCAAGCATCACTAGGTCAAATGATCTTTGGGTTTTTTCATAGTGTGATTTTTTTGGGACATATAAAAACTATTTTCTAAAACCCAGATATATACAACATTTCAAACTATATGATATTTTTTTGCTTGGAATAAAAGTACAGCATGTTCATATCCTATTTTTTATATCTTTTTTTGCCTTTGTTCTCTATTTTCTGACCCCTTTCACTGATTATTTCAAAGGAAGCTGGGAAACTGTACATTCTGGAACTAGGTTGTGAGGATTACAATGGTACTAGACTCATAAACATGAGGTGAACTTTATGCAGAGTATAACATGCCCAATTTCCATTTTCAAAATTTAAGGATTACCACCTCACATTGTAAGTCATATTCTGAATTGAAAACTTCAAATTGGCAAGATAACTGTTAAATTTTGTGCATGTTTTAAAAAGTGCTTTACAAAAACTAGAACATTTTATACTTGCTCTGCTGTTTCTTGCTTTGAAGGGCCAAATAGTGATATTAACCACAAAAATATATGCAAAAATCACAAAATGTCATACTTACTCCCAGTGTTGTGCCACAAAAGCTAGATACATGAACTGCAAATGAGATACAGGAATGGCTCAACAGGTATCAATTGCATTGTAAAGGACAGTAGAAAAGTCGTGGTAAAACACCAAAAACCAGAAGCCCTGATTTTGTTATTACTTTATTATTGTACATTTTGAAATACAAATCTAAGTTCATATCCATTCTCTTTTGCTCATTTTATATACCATGATATCTGGGGGGGGGTAAACCAAACCAAGTGTTTCTGTTGATCCCTTCCATGCATACAGGTACGGTCACAGTGCAGAAGTCCAGGTGCGCTTGCAGTTCCTGACCTGTGTTTTTTCCACACTTGGTTCACCAGACCACTTCAGTGAGTTTTTTTTTTTTTTATATTTGTTCTTTTAATACTTGTTTTAAATGACCGTGCAAAAAAAACTCCAAAAAAACAGCTTTTGTCTTTGTTTGCATAGTGCACCAAAATGCGAGTAGGCATTCGGGCAGGTTCAGATGTCTAATTGGGTGCCCAAACTAATGCGTCCTGTTAGTTCTTGATCAAAACTAAATGGATCAAGAACATATTCATTCTACTGCTTCATTCTGAAGCCCCTGCTATTAGACAAATCATTGTTGTGCATGTACAGAATTAGAAAACACATACATTTCTTAATTAAAAAATGGATCAGCGATTTCCTCAACCTGATTGGTCAGTATGAGGTACTGAATATCTGGTAAAGGAACTTTGTATGTTAACTTTCAAACTGTTTTAATCTATTTCCCAAATCAGTTCACCACAAAATATGTAAATACAGTATTCATTTATGTAATTTACCTTTTTTCTGCCTGATGAATTCTGAGCAAATGCATTACTCACGGAATATTGAGGAAAACGTTGTTATTCATTAGCAACTAATACTAGTGCTGCATAAAATCATGAAAAAAAATCAAAAAACTGTTTTAAATTTACCACAGCAATTTCCTAATAACAAAAGAACCCTCATAAGAGGGCTTAATCCTCTGCTAATATTGGTAAAAATAGCTTAATTACCACGCCAGAAGTATGCAGCTTTTAGTCTGTTTAATGAAGTGAGACTTTAACCTGGCAAGCTGATTTAAGACTACACAGAAAAGGTATGTTCACTACATAAATCATTACAAAATAACAACAAAACAAACATGTTACTTCTATGTAATCCTAAAAGGATTGAATTCCATATGAATTTATGACAATTATTTTAAAGCGGCTTCTTCCTTAAAGTTTGGGGTTAAGATTGCATTAGTTGAGCTTAGTGGACTTGTGTGCACCAATTGGTTTCAAGACCAATAAGGATATATATGTTTTGCTTCAGGCTCTTAGGACTTCACTGTAAACAAGGTATAGGTCTGTGCTGGGCAAAAGATTCACAAAAGTTGGTCTTTTTCATTTCTACACTTAAATCTTGAATTTGTTTATTAATTCCATTTTTTGCAGGGCTCAGCTTGGAACAGGTAGATATTTTGTGGCACTGTTTAGTGGAGGATTCTGAGTGCTATGATGACGCTTTACATTGGTTTTTGAACCAAGTCCGCAGTAAGGACCAGCATGCAATGGGAATGGAAACGTACAAGCATCTATTCTTGGAAAAGGTAAGCTCACATCAATATTGTAGTGGGGAGGGGGTATTGTGTATAAACCTTGTGTGTTATATATATATATATATATATATATATATATATATATATATTTACTTCCTTTACAGATGCCTCAACTGAAGCCTGAAATCATCAGCATGACTGGCCTAAACCTGTTCCAGCATTTATGTAACTTAGCCCGTCTGGCTACTAGTGCTTATGACAGTGGCTCAAACTGTGAGGTAAGGATTGGGGTTATCAAGTTTTATGTATTTACTCATATTTTCTGTTGGGTTGATAACAATGCATATATGAAGATATGTGTTTCATATCCTGTTTGTGTAAACCTCTATTGTGATTCACTTTAAGTGTCACCACAAATTGCAGATCGTGATATTTTTGTTTAGCTGTTAGCTTGACGACTGCCCTTTGCCTTGTGTTTATTGGTTGAAGTATACAGAATGTTTATGTTTGTTCCCCATCCAATAGCTGTGTGGTATGGACCAACTCTGGGGCATTGCTTTGAGAGCTCAGTCAGCTGATGTCAGTCGAGCGGCCATTCAATACATTAACTCCTATTATATAAATGGTAAGCATTGCTTACAATTAACTCTTAACAAGTAGTGGTGTTGATCGTGGCTGTATACTTTGTATGCAAACTGATCATGTGGGATTATTGTCAAAGAATCCTGCTTTTACCAATGTGATCTTGTAGGTTTATTTGTGACGTGCAAAAACATATATGTATATATTCAAATTGTTTTTGTTATAATGTGTTAACTTGTGTGATTTTTATTGTATAGAAACAACCCATACAATTAACAATCTAAGGTCCAGGTATAATCTGCTTTCAAAGACAAGGTATATTTTAGACCTTTTTTTTTGTTTTTGTTTTGTTTTCTGTTTTGTTTTGGTTGCAGTTGGCATGACCTGTAAATCCGCCAAGCTAGGTAGGTGACATTTTCAGTTAAAACTCTCTCTCTCTCTCTCTCTCTCTCTATCTCGCTCTCTCTCTCATATATATATATATATATATATAAAATATAAATTTGTTAATTGACAGGTTTGTCCGTTTTGAAAAGTCTGTGGTCCCTGAAAATACTGAAAGATTAATAATTCTTGTTACAAGCTGTAATGCTCTTGTCTTTTTTCAGGGAAAACAGGTCTTGAGAAGGAACAAGAATTTATCAGTAAGTGTATGGAGAGTCTGATGATGGCATCAGGAAATCTTGAAAAGGACCCTCATTCCAGCCTAACAATCATTGAGAGGGGACTCTTAATGCTAAAAACTCACTTGGAAGCATTCAGGAGGCGGTAAGGTGTTCTTTATACAATGTCATAGTGTTTTCTTCAGGTATACAAGAAATGTACTGTCACAAAACAGGGTTTAGCAAAGTATGTACAAAAAAAGAAATACATTGACCCATCTGTCTAGGGGTGTGCAGAAAAACCTAATTGTCTTTTAAGAAGTATTTATTGGCATTTGTATTCAATAAATCCATTTGTTAATATGTTGAGTTCAAAACAAGAAAAACTACACTTTCCTCACCTTTACAATGGAGTACCGATCAATGGCAATTAACTTCGGTTCCTTGGTATGCCAGTACGGCAATAAAAATCACTGTGCCCTAAATGGCTTTTGAAACAGTCAATGGAGAAATTGGAGTGTACAGTGTGAAAACACAACACAAAATAATAAGTTAATGTAACATCCAAAGTAACACTGTAGCATTAATAAAATGTTCAATACAAAAAAAGCCTGTGTTACAAGCTCTTTGGGGCATGCTACTGTATGGCGCAGTCGTTCAAACCGGGGAGTTGACTGGGCAGAATCCGGTATTAAAGAAATACCAGAAGTTATTGTTTCATTCACAGAAATCTTAAAATCTGGTATAAAGATGTGTGAGAAATATCCCATATTCTTTTGTCAGAGATTTATAATGTGCTGTTTATTTTATTTATTTATTTTTAATTTGTTTTTATTTATTTATTTTGTGTGTAATAGCTAATCTAATAACAAAATGGTTTCAACTGGACTTTTTCATTAAGTTATCCCCTACTGAAATATCACAGAGCCGCAGTTTAAAAAAATTAAATAAAAATAATAATAATCTGTTGGTTAAAGGCATGCCAACTATTAGGTCCACATTTTAATTACTTTTTTCAGGTTTGCTTATCATCTGAGACAGTGGCAAATTGAAGGAAAGGGAATCAGTAGTCACTTGAAGGCTCTCAGTGACAAGCAGTCTTTACCCCTGAGGATTGTGTGCCAACCAGCTGGTCTCCCTGACAAAGTATCTAAGTTCTTTTTATAATATTGTTTGAGTGTTCATGCAACCATTTCACAAGGGCAGTGGAGATGTCTAAAAGCTTGTATCTGTTTACAGTTTTACTGTAGAGTCAGAACTTGATTGGGACATTCTTTTCACAATTTGAGGGGTAAAAGAAGGTATCTATACATTGAGAACATCTTTCCCAACTGTTTATTCTTTAATGAACTGGAAAAATATTATTCTTTGACAGTGTATTGAGAGTATCATAATGTTGGTGTGTTACAGTTTTACATGTAGATATGATAGATGTAGGTCATGAGCCACTTTTTTATGATGCTGACATCTCTAATCCCAAATGTTCTGATGTTTTTGACCCCTTTTGTCTACAAAAGAAAATGTCTAGAAATGAACCACTGCCCTTTTAATTTTCAGATGACTATAGAGATGTATCCAAGTGATCAGGTGGCAGACCTGAGAGCTGAAGTTACCCATTGGTATGAAAACTTGCAAAAGGAGCAGATGAACCAGCAAGCCCAACTTCAGGAGTTTGGGCAAAATAGCCGCCAAGGAGACTTTCCTGGTGCGTTTTATGCATCAGCAATTAGTCTTAATTCTATTTATGGCAGTATGCTATTCATTAATCCAATGGAAAAAAACAGCAACTTTTTTTCATTGTTTCAGGAGGCCTGATGGGACCTGTGAGAATGATTTCCTCTGGGCATGAGTTGACCACTGATTATGATGAAAAAACACTGCATGAACTTGGATTTAAAGATATGCAGGTAACTATTTTAGAAACTTGAGAGCATTTTTTAAAAGGCGTTTTTTTTATTTGATTTTTATTGTAACCTTTTTGATATCCTTTTGTGTATTTTTGCAGATGGTGTTTGTTTCCTTGGGTGCACCAAGAAGGGAACGGAAAGGAGAGGGTGTTCAGCTGCCAGCCTCCTGCCTGCCTCCACCTCAGAAAGATAACATTCCAATGCTGCTGCTGCTACAAGAACCTCACCTCACCACACTGTTTGACCTGCTGGAGATGCTTGCCTCCTTTAAACCCCCTTTTGGAGAGAGATCCGTGGAGGACACTGAGGTATGACACATTTGTCTTTTATGCTGGCTGATTATGACTTGGCTGATTATATACAGTATACTGCGACTGTTTTTCCAGGGTTAGGCTTGTAACACAAAAATTCTGTCTCTTCCTTTGAAAACGTGTCAGTATTTATGAACATACTGTGATGTCTATATTAAAACAAACAAACAAAAAAAAACTTGAAGTGCAAGAATGACTGTAACAATTTCATCCAATACAAATGCTTTCAATTGCAGAAAGGGGATGTATTAACACTAGCAGAATGTGGTAATCCCAATTTCATGCAACAGTTGTGATGGTGACCAAATGTACATGACTACTGTCGTATACAAATTTTGCTTAAAATGAACAGTTGCATTTAACAATTTTAGAATAAGAACAGTAAAAAAAACTAAAATAAAAATACACTTCAGGTTTGTGTGTTGCACACATTGTGCCTCTAACAAAATGCCCTGAAAACTTAAAATAAAGAAAACAGTTGTAATGAAGGGCTGTAATGCAGCAGAAAGCTCAATAATTAAACAAAAAAGTAAGTGAAAAGGTTACTGTATCAAACTTAAATTTTTTTTTTTTGTGAACTCCAAAACTAACATTGTCTTCCGCCAGTTAAATTGTTGGGTTCCTAAATAATGTTTTGAGTCCACACAAGCCGATTTTTTTTCATCAGATTTTTTCTATCCAAGATATAATACATTCGGTTACGTTGTTTACTGTCTGTAGTTTCAGGATGATTTAATTGCAAGGCTGGAGCGATGCCTAGTTTTTTCATCATCTATATATTGTTTTCCAAAAAAGCTGATGCATTGATTCATTGATTTTATGAAAGTGTAAAAATAAGTAAAAAAGCAGTAATGCATGTGGAGCTGTGGATTAATGTGCAACATTGCTAGTAAAGGTTTAAAAACTATTAGTCAGCACTCTGATACACAGCAGGCGTGTTTTACTGCCCTTTTGTATTAAGAATAAAATCAACCCCTCTTTGTTATATGTATGAATGCCGTTACGCACACGGAAGCACATGTTTGTTTGACAAAACTTGTACTTGCAAGAAATGAAGCCTTGCATCTTCAAAATCTGTTCGGGAACTGTGCATTTGCATTAAAGCACATTTCACAATTTGATTATCGCTTCACTCAGATCAAAGAAGCTGTCTGTTCTTTTCTGTTTCATTCTTTGCTTGCTTGTTTTGTATTTTCTGTTTCGCAGTTTGAGCAAAATAACCTTTAATTTCATCTCAACTCACAATGTTTTTTATCCGTGACTGACCAAATCCTGACTGAGTGTAACATATACAGGGCTCCAGACTGCGACTGTTTTTCCGGGTTAGACGACATTGGCGCCTGTAGCACGAAAATGCTGCTTTAAAGATTAAAGTCAAATTGCAAATAGCGAAAACAGATGTTCACTAATAAGAAAGCCATCATTCAAAACTAGCTGCCTTGTTTATGGTACATATTGACAAAAAACTGACAAAATAAAATACATGGACAGTATAATACAAAATACAAAATTGCCTATCAAACATAAGAAACTGGCCAGACACCAAGCACATTCAGATCGCTAGCCCGCCCACCGCTGCTGTGGATTGCTCAGCATAAAAGCGATTCTTTCGGCTTGTGAGATCGGAGGACGTTCATGTGCCCTCAGAACGTCTATGCTGTGTGGGGATCCTCTGCGGTGAGGAGAAAAAACACAATTGGACATTCCAAATTGTAACGTGTAAATTGTGACTATAGCAAAAACACAGATTTAAACGTCCAGGAAAACAGTGGTTAACGTAGCGCTTGTTTTTATTTTAAACAAAATGCATTCATGCAGCTAGCTCAGTCATTCAGCCTCCTTTGGCATGGAAAACAAACTGTGCTTTGTTTAAAACTAAAATGTTCCTAGTTAAATTGTCTGAGCTTGCTTTGAAATCTGCCTTGCTTTTCTGGATACATTTGTTGGTACAGTAATTTTGCTTTCTTCATGACCAGCACTGCGCTTATAGGAGCGCCTGTCTGGTTGCATTGCACGCATGGTTGAGTGATTTGCATACTTCTGATTGAAAGGGGGTGTTTGGTAGAAGCAGTACTTAAAAGATACTGTTAAGGTTGTAAAGTCTATTTTCTGACCATTAATTTGATTCAGTACGCCTTCCCCTCATTTTTTTAGTTCAACTTTACGTTTTAAGAAGCAACAATAAAAAGCAACCTTCTCCCCCATGTTTCTATGCAATATGTGAAGTGTCAGCCAGAATACTGAAGGTGATTAAGGGTAAAAAAATTGCTTTTAGTAACTTAAGTAAAGCATTAATTAACGACTAAATGTTACACCTTTTTTTAAATACAGAAAAGGTAAATCATTGTTTTACAGCCTTGCAGTAGTTGATATCAATTATGTGTTTTTAGTGTGGTGACTGTTGTCTAAGTGTTGGTATGTTACTGCATTCTTCAATTGATACCTTCATTGATTCGTGTTTATCCACAGAGTGCTCGATGTGAGGAGTTGCACCTCAATGCTGAAAACCTGTCCAGGCGTGTCTGGGAGCTGCTGATGCTGCTTCCTACATGTCCCAACATGTTACAGGCTTTTCAAAATATCTCTGAAGAGGTTAGTTTTTTGTTTTTTTCCCCCCTTCATAGTTTATTCATTTAGTTGTATTGGTGAATGTATGTGAAATTTAGAAAGGTTCTTATGCTCATTACACATTTTACAGCATCTTCTAAATTTATGAGGTAGCAAAAAAATAAAATCTCTTATTTTAACCTAACCTAACAATACTGAGTATAGAGTTAAGACAGTGTTATTTCCACCTGCCAATGTTGAGATTATTGAAATAAACACCTTAGGAGTGGAGTAGTAGCTTGTTTTTAGCTTACTGTTACTTTCCACCTAATGGGACAACCACCCTCTTTCTCAGAAAAGTATGAGCTGGAAAACGGTTGCATTTCCTGAATAGCTGGCATCCCTGCCAAGACATTAACTCTCAACACTAGAATGCAGAGAGTAAAAACACTGAAGAACCAATCAGTGATAAACCATTAGTAAACACAGAAGTTGACATCACCCCAGTTAGAATTCATTATGCATGTTTTTCCATTATGCCTCTACTAGAAGGTTTGGCACTTTTTTGCCTGTTGCTTGTTTCCCTTTCAAGTATGAAATGTAACCATTACTGTAGGGGTATTTACCTCTTTATGACCCGAAACATGAATAAGATCTACCAAAGTTGCTCATGGCCTTCCCCTGAGGACATTAACAACATTTTTCCATTGCTACCCACGGTAACTGAGGTCACCGACCCGCTCTGTTCCTGACCTGGTACCCAAACCTCTCCCTGCTAAAGTCACCAAACCTGTACTGCTCTAGGCCCCAGCAGCCTCAAACACAGGCACAGTTGGCTGCACCTGCTGCTAGAGGTGGTGTTCTGAACCGGCCCATGGCTGTTCGCCACCGAGGCTTTAGTAGGTTCCACCGCCCGGCACATAGACAGAAGTCTCAGACGAAGCCACAAGCCATGCAGCATTCCTAGGAGTGCATCACAAACATCTGGGTGCTTACTACAGTTCAGACCGGCTACTCGTTGCAGTTTAAGCAATGTCGTAACATCAGTCACAGACCCACAGGATGCCGCGTTGGTGTCTCGGGAGGTAGTAGCTGTGCTATAAAAATGGGCTAACCTGTCCAGCTAGAGGAAAGGTTCTACTTCAGTTACTTCCTAGTTCCCAAGCGAGATGGTGGCCTCAGACCAATCCTTGACGCCAGACGGGTCAACCTATATCTGAGACGAAGGTGGTTCAAGATGTTAACGATGCAAAAGCTGTTGCTGTCAATCAGGCCAAGCTACTGGTTTACTACGGTGGACCTCAGATGCCTAGTTCCACATCCTCATAAAACCAGTGCACAGGAAGTACCTGAGGTTCGCTTTTCAGGGAATAGCGTACAAGATCCGCGTCTTGCCATTTGGCCTCTCCCTAGCTACCCGTGCCTTCTCAAAGTGCATGGAGGCTATGCTGGCTCCTTTGTGACTCAAAGGCATCAGAGTGCTTTATTATCTGGACGACTGGCTCAGTTGCGCCCACACAGAACTTGTCACCGGCCACCTTCAATGGTTGGGCCTTGCGAAGAGCCAACTCACGCCATCTCAGACAGCCTCCTATCTAGGAGTGTGCTTGGACTCCAGGTCCATGCTGTCCACTCTGTCGGACAACAGAGTGCAGAGAATAGCTGCCTGTTTAGAGCTCTTTCAGCTCAACGGAGTGCTCATCGTAGTGACATTCCAGAGACTTGTGGGCTTGATGGCAGTAGCTTCCTGAGTGGCCAGACGTGGAGACTGCCCAAGCGCAGCGACCTGCTCAGTCAGGCACAGGGGACCTTATGGCATCCCAACCTATTGAGCCTGTAGCTCTTAGTTTGGCCCCTGAACAGCTGCATTTGAGCTATCTGGGGCTTTCTAATAGGATCATTGACACCCTGCAGAATGCCAGAGCACCGTCCACTCATTCCCAATACTGGTACAAGTGGGATGTTTTTTAGACGTGGTGTCTGCCTCTTGGGTTCGACTCCACAATCTGTCCTATGGCAGTTTTACAGCAATTTTTGCAGAACCTTTTTAATGTGGGGAAATCACCCTCCATGTTAAATGTCTGTCTGGCAACTGTTTCGGCTTGCCATGTCAAAATTCCGATGCATCAGCTTCCTAGCGGGGCAATTTTTTAGAGGCTTGGCAGTTTCGGCAGCCTATGAAGAACATTGTTCCTCATTGGGGGTTATATGTGGTGCTTAATGCACTCATGAAGCCTCCATTTCAGCCCATACGTTCAGCAGAGCTGAAATGTTTATCGCTGAAAGCAGCTTTCTTGTTTGCTATCACCTCCACAAAGTGGATGAGTGAAATGCAGGCATTCTTCATTGCAAAAGCCATTCCAATCCTGCCTTTTTGCCAAAGACAATCCCTGCATTCCATGTCAACCGTTCTGTGGAATTGGGAGCTTTTCATCTTCCTTCTTTCCAGTCTGACAGAGTGACATCTCCATATGCGCTGCCCAAAAAAGTCCTACAAGAATAGCCCTGGCGTACTAGGTTGACAGGATGAAAAGTTGAAGGCAGTCCAAATATTTTTCTGTCTGCTATGGGGCAAAGTCCCATTGCCAAGCCCTGTCTAAGCAGATGCTGTCCAAATGGGTAACAGACAGTCAGGACTGCCTATGAGAGAGCCAACTTGTCCCCTCTAGAAAAGCTCACTGCCCATTCTACCAGGGGCATTACAACTTTGTGGGCTTTATTTCAGGGTGCATCTGTCAAGGACATTTGCAATGCAGCGGTGTGAGCTACTCCCCATTCCTTTTTACTAGGGTCTACAGGCTTAATGTCGTGGATCCTCAAAACCCTGGTTTTAGAACTAGTGTTTAAGGGCAGCTTCTGAGTCGACCCTCACAACACAGGCATAGAGGTGAGTTTCTCCCGAAGTTGTTTTTTTTTTTTTTTGCCCTAGCTACTTGTTACTGGGGTTCAATATGGTTACACACAAAAGCAGCCTCTCGGCTTAGCCTTGTAGCATTCCAGTCATTCTGCAATATTGCCCTTGCGACACCTTTGGTACACTCGCCCATAAGGTAATGGTTACATTTCATATTTGAAAGAGAACTTTGTTATCATAACCTTGGTTTCCTGAAATAGAAATGTAATCATTAACCTTCAAATTTGCTGCATCAATGATTGCAGCAGGCTTGAAGTTAAAATGACGTTGAGGTCTGTGACTGCAGTACTTTTATGTCCTTATCGTGGGCCATGACTGCTTCACAGGCTGTATGAGCAGCTTTTATATACGTTATTCAGGTTTTGGGTCTTTTTAAGTGGTTAATACACATATGGTAATGCTTACATTTCCATTTCAGGGAACCAGAGTTATGATAATAATGTTTTCTGTGTTTTGTATTTATTTATTTTATTTTTAAATAAGTGCACAAAATACAGTAATTAATCACTCACATTTTGGGGAAATGTTGTAACTGACTGGGGTTTTTTATTGAAACATTATAAAACCTGGCCATTGTATCACTTTTAATGTATTGTTTCTGATTGGACGTATTACTAGAGTGGGTGGAACAGAGATTCTGGTATCCAAAACATACTACTACCTTGTTTGAGCAATGATATCAATATTTCAGTTTGAATACTTCTATCTTTTTTTAAATTTTTATTAAAGGGAAGTGATGGACCTTGCTGGAAAGATCTGCTAAGAATAAAGAGCCCACATAAACTCCTGTATGCACTTGAAATAATTGAAGCTTTGGGAAAACCAAATAGGCGGATACGAAGAGAGTCCACGGTAAATCGCTTGAAGTGTTAACTTCCTGAAATTATTGTTGCTGAAACTTTTTCTGATTTTGTGCAGCCTTTTTATTTTTTTTTGTTCTAATCAACCTACAATTCAATGACAAACATTTAGATTAGACTTGTTTTTCAGTGTCTTCAAATGTTTTATTGAATTTTAGTATCACTATTGAGTGTTTAATAGATACAGATGATTTTTGTTGTAGGGAAGTTACAGTGACTTGTACCCTGACTCTGATGATTCAAGTGAAGATCAGATTGAAAACAGCAAAAACTCTTGGAGCTGTAAGGTGAGATGCCGTTTTTTACATATGTCTAATGACTTACTCGTTGTATTTGCCAAACTTCCCGTGGTACATATTAAAACCTAATGGACATTACTGTTCTGGACATTGTACAGTAGTCTTTAACTTTAATTAGATTGTCAGTCTACTATATGTTAGCACATGATAGAATGTTAATAATAAACTAAAGTAATTATCTAGTGGAAGGAATGTAACATGCAATGACTAATACATTTTGATAATTTTGATAATTTTTACTTTTTTTTTATATATAGTTTGTTTCTTCTGGGGGGCTTCAGCTATTGTTGGAAATTTTCAATTCTGCCATTCTGGAGCCTAAAGATCAGGAATCCTGGACAGTGGTATGTATGGATGCTATAAAACCCATGCATTGGGATATTTTTCCAGTTGCCACTCATAATTTCAAGTTTTGATATGTTACCCGCCGCCTGTAGACTGGTCAAGTTAGTCCCAGTTGTGGCTTATTTGACTTGCCCATTTTTAAAAGGCATTTATATTGAGCTGTTTTGTTTATAGCTATCTAAGTAACTGTCTGTCCCACATTTTAGCATGCAATAAAACATTACTTTTTTTCCTAGTGGCTGTTGGACTGTCTCGCTTGCCTTTTGAAGCTCGTCTGCCAGTTTGCAATTGATCCAGCAGATCTAGATTTGGCCTATCATGATGTCTTTGCCTGGTCGGGTGTAACTGAAAACCACCGAAAACGGGCTTGGCCAGGAAAATCACGCAAAGGAGCAGGAGACCATGTTAAGGGGCTTCATATACCTCGTCTCACAGAGGTAACAATAGTTTTATACTGCTGCATGCCTTTTGTGTTTATCATGCTTTTACTGAGTACTAAACCTTTTCTTTTTTTTTCTTTTAGGTATTTCTTAGTCTTGTCCAAGGAACCAACATGATCCATCGGTTAATAAGTGTTGCCTATACATATGACAACCTTGCTCACAGGTGAGTTAGTATTGGGAATAATTAAGGAGGGGTCTTTTAAACACTCAGTATTCCACAATGTGTTGCAGTAGTATAACCATATTGTATAAACTCCTAAGTCAGGATAATTGTTGGAGATGCATCATTAAACTGCAAACCTTTCTGTCTCAAATACCTTGAGATACAGACTATGTAAACACAGTATAGTTCATGCCCATTATATTTATATTTTGGATTAAAGTTCTTTTTATATATATATATATATATATATATATATATATATAGATATATATTATATATATAATATATATATTTCGGCCAAAGGTTTAATGACGTGTGTTTCGTTATAACATTATTGGTATGTGACCACATGATACCTCTGTTTGACTGGAAAAACACTTAAGCTTGCTAATATAAGTAACTTAAAGGTCAATGGCAACTGAATAATGCATCTGTTTTTAATTTTTTTTTTTTTTTTAGGAATTTGATCTTGTTCCATTAAAATTGTACTATATTAGGGACCATATATGCATGTCATTCATTTTACTTTATATTGTAAGGCATTGATTGATAAAGTTCTATAATATTAATCAAGTACTGTATGTTAGAAAAATAAAGTATTGTGTTTCTTTTTAGGGTACTGAAAGCCCAGTCTCATCACAGATCACGCCATGAGGGTAAGTGTGCATGCTTTTAGAGTTCACAATTGTAATGGCAGTCTTCTAAACAAAATAAAGTTTTTCACTCCCTCTTCAGGAGGGAGAAACATAACTCCTCCAAAGATTTGTTCTTCATGCTAAACCCAAAGGGTAGAATGAGTTTCCTAATTCTTGCCTTCCAAAGCTGACCCATGACCACTTTGTAGGATGCTTTAAAAAAAATAAAACTAAAAAAAAAACAACTCAATAATAATTAGAAGCTAGAACCTGACCTATTGAAACAAAATAATGAACAAAACCCAGTTTTTCATATTTGACACCTAATTTGGTAGAGCCATTTAAAGATGTATTTTGGAAGCTGTTTAGAGATTCAATTCCCCATGGTATTTGGTCATTGTAGATAACTTAGCTGCAATGTGATCTAAGTTAGTTACTCACATGTGTTTTCTTATTAGTTGATGTTTTTGTTACACTGTGGTATTTTTACATGTAGTGTTTAACAGAACAGCAATATAAGTGATTACATGATGTCTGTTTTCATTTTGTAGTTACTCATTACTCCATGTGGCTGCTTGTTAGTTGGGCACACTGCTGTTCAGTGGTAAAATCCAGCCTGGCAGACAGTGAGCATCTACATGACTGGCTGAAAAAGCTCACTCTTCTTGTCCCTGAAGTAAGTGGAATAAGACAGGAATATTTAAAAAACAAGTACATTTAAACTATTTTATATGTTGAAAATTCACTCATGGGTAATAGTTGGCAATTGTTGGCAAGTAACATATCAAAGGAGAAATTTCAAGAGAGCTTTATCTTCCAATATTCTCCTCTTTATGTTTGAGCCAAATTAAAGTTTTAATGGGATGTATCATGTATTGCAGTGGCTCAATTATGGTTTTATCTGAGTGCTCATAAGTATTTCAGATTTAACAGTTGGTTTGCTAGTGGTGTCTTGTTACTGTAGAAGATAGTATTGAAAAGTAAATGCTTTTTGCCTTCTGAGGAGAACCTGTACATTGTTCTTTTGGTTTGGTTTTTAGACTGCTGTGCGACATGAAGCCTGCAATGGACTGTACAAGCTGTCTCTGTCTGGACTGGAAGGGGGAGAATCTATTAATCGATCATTTTTGCTTCTGGCTGCTTCAACGCTGCTAAAGTTCCTCCCTGATGCTCAAGCTCTGAAACCTGTCAGGGTAGGCTTTGAAGGACTTCAACTTTAAAACAACTGCAGTTTTATTAAGGCCAATTAACTTTGTTATATCCAAAATGCTCCCCTCGGATTCTTTCAAGTGTTGATAGGAGATTGAGATTGCGCCCAAAACAGATCTTGATCTAAGAATGATTTTATCCTTTGATCGATGAGTTCTATTTATCAACAGGCGGAGGATTACGAGGATGAGCCAGTGCTTCGAACTGGATGCAAAGAGTATTTCTGGTTGCTGTGCAAACTGATAGACAATATTCATGTAAAGGATGCCAGTCAGGTATTTTTTTTTTCTATAGTAAATAAGTAATCTGCTGTTAAATACAAATCCAATGGCACTTTCTTACTGTTTTTTTTTAATTTTATTTAGACAACATTGCTGGATTTGGATGCCTTGGCAAGACACCTTGCTGACTGCATACGAAGGTTAGTCTTATGACATACTATTCCTTTACTATTGCTTTATGGATTAGGGTTGTAATATTTAAAAGGTGAAACTGCATATTTTCACAGTCTTATCTTTCCCTCAGCAGGGAGATTCTTGATCAGCAGGATGGCAATATAGAGGATGATGGGCTGACCGGTCTGCTAAGGCTTGCTACTAGTGTTGTTAAGCACAAACCTCCATTTAAATTTTCTCAGGAAGGACAAGTAAGTATAGAATTGTTGACTGCCACACTCACTGACACTTATGCTGTGGTATTCCCACATGTAATGTGATTGTATCCTTGACGGGATGTGCACAATGCTTACATACCATACTGTTGTGTTTTTTTTCAGGATTTTCTGAGGGATGTCTTTAATTTGTTGTTTCTACTACCAAGCCTTAAAGATAGACATCAGCCCAAGTGCAAGTCACATTCAGCAAGAGCGGCAGCTTATGATCTGCTGGTGGAAATGGTGAAGGGATCAGTGGAGAATTACAGGCTCCTGCATAACTCTGTTATGGCACAGCACATGCAGTGTAAGGGCTGTAGCATTGCATTTTTATACTAGGCACTTTTGTCAATGTACTGCATAAGAACGTTTTTTTAACATAAAAAGTGAAGGTCAATTAGAGTATTGTATTTAAATTCAGTTACAGTTAAATCTGAATATAAAGTTATAGTATTTTAGAAGTATATATTAATTTTCTTAGAACATTCATGAATCTTATTTTGTAGCATCTCACGCACCATACAAATGGGATTACTGGCCCCATGATGATGTCAGGGCAGAATGCAGGTTTGTGGGACTGACAAATCTGGGAGCAACCTGTTATCTGGCATCTACCATCCAGCAGCTTTATATGATCCCGGAGGCCAGACAGGCCATTTTTACAGCAAAGGTAAGGCTTTTCGACAAAGTGTCTTAACCTCTTAAGCCATAAAAAGTAAAATGAGGCATCCCACAAGGTTCTGTTCTTGGGCCAATTCTGTTCTCCCTCTATGTGCTGCCTTTGGGTGATGTTATCCGTACAGGCTTCAATTTTCATTGCTATGCAGATGATACCCAATTATGTTTACCTTTAAACCAGGTGGCACCTCAATCGCAAATATCCTTAATATCTGTCTGGCTGACTAAGCAATGGATGTCAAAAAAAATAAACAATTTATTGTTTAACTGATAAAACAGAGGTAATGTTATTGGGATTAAAAAATCAATTAAACATTACAAATTCTGATGTTCTTGCAGTTGACCCAGTGTCATTTTTGATCCAGATCTCTTATTCAAACCTCATTAGAAAAATAACTATTTTTTTTTTTTTTTCATTTAAGAAATATCGCTAAACTAAGACACTTTTTTTCCATGGACGATGGAGAGACTGATGCTTGTTTTCACAACATCCAGACTGGATTATTGAAATGCTCTGTTTTCTGGTATTCCCAGATATGTGTTATCCAGACTGCAGCTTGTGCAAAATGCTGCTGCCAGGGTTTTAACAAGAAGTAGAAGACATAACCATGTTACGTCGGTATTGGGAGCCCTACATTGGTTTCCTGTAAGGTTTAGGGTCGATTTTAAGCTCATGCTTATTACTTACAAAGGATTAAATGGTTTGGCTCCTTCATAGTTAAATGATATTTGAATCCCATATATACCTAGATGACACTGCGATCCCAGGATGCAGGATTGCTTACTGTCCTTTCAAAAAAGAACGCAGGTGCTAAAGAATTTGGTTTTAGGGTCCCTGAATTATGGAATTGGTTACATGTTTCCATAAGAGAGGCACCAACTGTTGCAGTTTTTAAAACACGATTGAAGACACACTTTAGCAATCAAAATATACTATAGAGAAGTCTCTCTTATCCGGTACTTGGTCAGGCTAAGCCTGCATCATGTACTACTAAGACGTTACTTAGTATGTTTATAGGATTGTCTTATTTAGCATTATATACTGTATTCATAACAACTGTTACTATTTTAATTCACTGAAAACTACTTAATAGAGTCAGTGGTTAGTTGAGTCAACAGTATATTGTGTTCATCAATTGCCTTGCCTTTGCTCAATCAATTCAAAATGAAGGTGTACAAACATTATCCCATATATAAGTTTTCACTGTATTTAGGTATGCTTGGAGTAAAATTTGTGAATTTGAATCGCTCAGTATCCATTAAATATTAAAATATAGAAAATGTGGTTTCAGAATTAGCTGTTGTGACCCATTGCCATAGATCAGAAACTGAAAATGAAAAAGACATTTAATTTCTCCTTCAGACAGGAAACCTTCCATTCATCACGAATAGGAACACCTTGTTTCCACACCTATTGGAACTATTATATCAAAGATCATCTGGGCCTGGGTAAATAGCGGTGCCATTTTGGGTCTCTACTGCAGAGATTATTCCCTTTTTTTGTTTGAGCAGATATTGAGACTTACGCTTCTCTCTAGCTCACAAAAAGCTATTTTTTTTTGTAATAGAATACAAAAAAGGGGGAATTAATGTACACTGTAGCGCCTTTTGGCATGTGTTTCCTCCACAGCCCTGGCTAAGTCACAGCATGACCATGCCTGGTTCATTTTACAGCTGTCAATCGTGTAATAGGAACATCCCAAGCTCAGACAGTCTGGGGCTTGAGCGCGTCTGGTCACACAGGAAGGACCCTGTGACTTTTGTGATGGCCTGGCTGGCCCAGACACATTCGACAGTTCTTCTCAAGACCGGCAAATGTTGACTGGCAACTGAACCCCCAGGTAGCACAGACCATCTGGGAGAGGTTGTGCACCCAGACAGTGGACCTTTTTGCCACAAAGGATTCCACCCTGTGTCATCGGTGGTTCTCCTTACTGGACCAGCAGGAGACTCGCTGGCCTCGCTGTACTTGTGAGTCCATGGTTACAACCCCGACTTGGCGCAACTGCCAGAATGTCTGATGAAGATCCGGTCCTCCTGGTGGTACCCAGATGGCCGAGGAGACATTTGGTTCCCTCTAATTCTGAGAATGTTAACAGGGAGGCCGTAAAGGCATTTTATCGACTGGTTCTGGATGGGCCCAGATGGGTTATGATATAATTCCATGAAAGGGTGTAGAAAAGAGAGTGTTCCCGTTATTGTCAAATGTCCGCTCCCTTTGAAGACTCTTGATTACTTGAGTAACCACAGTTATCTTTTTTAACAGTATGCTGAAGAGATAAAGCACAAGACAACCCTCCTGGAGCTTCAGAAGATGTTTACGTATCTCATGGTAAGTTTTCTTCGCTTGAAAGGTGTTTGTTCATTCAGTGTTGCAAATGCTTGTTTTCAGTTACTTAAATGGCTTGTTTTTTTTTTTATAAGGAGAGTGAACGGAAGGCATACAACCCCAGACCTTTTTGCAAAACCTACACCATGGATAAACAGCCCCTTAACACTGGCGAGCAGAAGGATATGACAGAATTCTTTACTGATCTCATTACAAAAATTGAGGAAATGTCACCAGACCTAGTATGTTTTGTTTTTTTTGTATACATTTTTTTTCTAAATTATTGCCTTTAGCCATAGTAACTTAGATTCTGATATTCTGCCTTGCGAAGATAAACGTTGTTGAGCCTGATCAATTGAAAAGAACATAAGTTTTGCATGATGTGGTGATAGTGGCTTACTGTGATGTTGAGTAGGGGTGTGCCAAAACTTGTATTTTTTTGAGCAATTACCTTTAAGAAATTTGACATTGGTATTAATTAAATAGAATGCATTTAGTTACTCAACACAAAACAGTGTGATCCCTCTGTTTCCCTTGTTTGCACAATCAATAACAATCTGACTGTTTAATAGAGAACTTAACATGATCAAACTAGCAAACTAATTTATATTTTGTAAGCGATTTGTCTTACCTTTCTTTTATCCCTTTGATACAAAATATTTTTCACTGTCCTTAGTTTCTTTATAAATTCATCATCACTGCGTGGATTGTGGGATTGTAGTCCTGGGCAAGGTGCTATCTCTGATTAAAACTCGACAAAGAATTACATGTCTCAATTTTCACAACTATATCTTAAGTGCATGGGACGAATCAGTTACGTTTGCTAGTTTTGCAACATTTTCATTGTCGGTTTACGACCTTGGTATGGCTGGAGGGCTGTAAAAATGTCAGCGCTCAATGCGGGAGTTAATTACCATTGATTGGTACTCAAAGCGAAGGGACAGGCAGCTTTTCTTGTTTTGAAATAAGCATGTGAATAAATACATAGTTTTTTTTTTTTAAATACCTGCCGACAAATACTTCTTAAAGGTAATTATGCAGAAAATACGAGAATGAGCACACCCCTAGTGCTGAGAGATGCACCGTATTATGAGGTGGTGTCATACCTACTTCAGGGAGAATTGCCGAGTTTTATCCTGACCATTTGTTCTTAGAAGTCTGCAAAACATTCTTGGTATGTTCATTTCTTTCAGAAAAACACAGTGAAAAGTTTGTTTGGAGGGGTTATCACCAACAATGTGGTGTCACTGGTAAGTCTACAAAAGTTTAATGTGATAAAATTGAATCAAGTATGTGCATGTAGCAGGGTTTTGTTTTTTTTCATAATTGTTAACTTTTTTTTTGTGTGGATACAGGACTGTGAACATGTAAGTCAAACTGCTGAAGAGTTCTACACTGTGAGGTGCCAAGTGGCTGACATGAAGAACATCTATGTGAGTTGAACTACAGGCTTCATTATGAGAGAATTTTTTCAGAAACCATGATGCATTATTTATTTTAGACTGCTTAATAAATGTGTCCACTGCATGTGAAAGCTAAAATACAGATTTAGAAGATGTCCACTGGTAAAACCGTGGTTATCATTTAGCACCAACACTGTCAAAAAGAACAATTTTGTTAACAGTAACATGATAGGGATGAAATACTGTTGTACTAAATGACCGACTCAAAACAGTTGGCATCTCCTGTTTTCACAGGAATCTCTTGATGAAGTTACTATCAAAGATACCTTGGAAGGGGACAACATGTACACATGCTCTCAATGTGGGAAGAAAGTGCGAGCAGAGAAGCGGTGAGGATGTGAAGAGATAGACGTTGATAAAAACATTTATATCTAGTACATCTTTTGAACGTGCAAAATTTTCAAACACTTTGCTGCAACTTGTGGATATTGTCCAATAAAATTGTTTTGTTTTTAGTATCCATGCCAAACTTCTAATAAGCCCAGCTAAACAAACACATTGGCCAAAAACTGCTAACTTAGACCTTTTACCAGCCTATTGTGCCTACTGTATTACAACATATATTCTTTTCAGAATAATGGCTTAAGATTAGTTAATTTTCATTTGATGGGTTCTATGCCAGACCATACACATTTCTTTAAACTTTTTTTTGTGTGTTTTACAGGGCATGTTTTAAAAAACTCCCTCGGATCTTGAGTTTTAACACCATGAGGTACACATTCAACATGGTGACAATGATGAAGGAGAAAGTGAATACTCACTTTTCCTTCCCACTGCGCCTTGACATGACTCCCTACACTGAGGACTTTCTCATGGGCAAATGTGACAGGAAAGATGGTATGTCATTGAGTGTTTAACCAAGTCACATGTATTCATCGTCTAAGAACAATATGGTGGACTAGAAGTAGCTATGCAGTGCTTTTGGACAAGTGTCATCATTCATCAAAATGAATAGTTTCACCCCTCTATCTCTGGTTTTGTTTTTTATTGTATGTGTGGTGTTTTTCTTCATTGTTAGCTAAATTATTTTATTTTTTGTGTGTTTTTTTTTTTCTTTTAGGTTTCAGGGACGAGGGAGAAGCTAAGCCAGCAGAGAGTTATGAGTATGATCTGATCGGAGTAACGGTTCACACAGGCACCGCTGATGGAGGGCATTACTACAGCTTTATCAGAGATATAGTCAATCCGCATGCTTACAAAAATAATAAATGGCAAGTTACCAGATAGCATAATTCCTATTATGTGAAATTAAATTCCTTTTTGTTTTTATCAATAAATGTATGTATTATGTAATTTCTTTTTTACATTTTATAATTAGATGTGTCATTTGGTTGGATATAATAAACCGATTCCATTTATTTTACTTTAATCCATTTGTTTTAGCCTGTCACATTATAAAATATATACTCTACATTTAAACTTTTAAACTTGTTTTTAATAGGTATCTTTTCAATGATGCAGAAGTTAAGACATTTGACTCGGCTCAGCTTGCCTCTGAATGTTTTGGAGGTGAAATGACGGTAAGCTGTCAATCTGCTCACGCTTTCTGTAGTTTTTTTTTTTTCCTTTTTTAACCTCTTCAATAATAAATACCCTATCAAAAATGCCATGGTATACTATAACCAAAGTATACCTCACCCTCTTGTATTGCATAAAACATATACATGTATATGACATGTATAACAGTCAATCTCTACAAATGTGTGTTAGTTAACTTTTTATTACGATGTACTTTGAACAATACATGCAGGTGCAAGAACACTGAACCAGTTGCATTGCTGTCATACATTAAGTTCTGTCTTTCATAGTTACAGCATGTATTTGATGCCCTTAATATTTAATTGTAAAACATGGCAACTTTGTAAGAAAAAAATAACTGAATCCCTGTCTCTTGATGTTTTAATTATAATATAGGAAGGATTCAAGCTCTTATTTCATTTCTATCTTTTACAGACCAAGACCTATGATTCTGTTACTGATAAATTCATGGACTTCTCCTTTGAGAAGGTAAAGTGTTTTTCTTGTTGTTATAAGATCATATAAATATTTCCGGAGCTGTAATCCAATGCTCACATACATTTATTGAATGCTTAGACCCACAGTGCCTACATGCTGTTTTATAAGCGGGTGGAAATGGAGGAGGAGAATGGAAGAGAGTGTAAATTTGATGTTTCTTCAGATTTACTTGAGGTATGTTACTTTTTTGTTGGAATAACAGACTGCAAAGTAAACTGTAAATAATGTCAGTAGAAAATTAAACATATAATAGTGATTTCTTAAATGTTGTAGAATATCCAATTTAAAAAAAAAAAAAAGCAGCAGCAGGCAGTTTTTATGACCAACCTTTTAAAATCTATTGGAATAACTAAACATAGTGTCTTGATTGCAGTGGATCTGGCATGACAACATGCAGTTTCTTCAGGACAAGAACATATTTGAGCACACTTATTTTGGGTGAGTCAATGTGTTGTTAATATATTTGGCTCAGGTTAGGCATGAAGATAAGATGCGTGACTAAAAGCTGTTTTTGTTTTTTATTCATAATTTGACAATTTTCATCCCTTTTTGGGTTTAAGTTCAACAACAACTTTATAAAATGTTGTTACTGTTATTTAAGCACTGGTAATAATCTGAAGCAGTCGTATTTCAAAATAACAGAAGACAGTTTTTACTTCAGTGAAGTAGCTAGAATGTTTTTTTCATTAAAATGTGTCGTTTTATTGAAATACATTTTTAGCTTTCATATGAAGCTTGTGTAGGCTAATACTCATTCTATCAAACCAAGTAGGACTTTGCTTGCACTGTTTAAGATGTTTTTCAAGTCAAGTAAGCTTATTTGTGTATAAAAAATGACAATAGTTTCATCTTACTTTAAAGGCACGTACCTGAAATCGTAAGGTAGTTAAAATATGTTTGCTTATACACTCCCAGTCGTTCTACACCCTTGTTAAAGATATACATTATGTGCTCAATTCAAAGCCAGTGTAAAAGCGGTTTTTGCTTCAGAACAAAGACTTTTTATATAGTAAACCAGTGCTTCTGACATGGCAAATATTTTGAACTGCCTTACGTGGGGAATAATTACCTTCAAAAGAACAGTACTTTGTTTAACACTTTCCTTTAATAAGTGCCTTTGCACTGTGCAAAGATGCCATTGGTACTGGTTGTGCCATTTGGTGCTATTTGCATGTATTTATAATTTTAATGCATGCTCAGTATATACACATTAAACATTTTATGCTGAGACACCTGCCCAATTTTGTAGTTTTGCTGTAACTAAATTTTTAATTGTAAAATCTTAATTTAAAAAAAAAAAATGAAATAAATTTGCCTCTCTACGCTCATCCAGTTAGTTGTTCAGTTTTCCCCCCTACTTTTTAACAAAGTTAGGCGTCTAAGACACAATGCTTCTGACATTCATTAAAACACTGAATTGTTGTACTGCTTTTAGAATGAAACTCTCACCTATAGGTACTAAAACTGACTCTTGTTACTGAATAAGACAGTTTGCTGGTCCAGAGCTTATCTGTACACAGTGAGTATAATTTAGGTGGTTGTTATTACATGGTTAAATAAACTGTTAATGCAAAAGCTTTATTTTTGTTATAGTTGGTTATTAGTTGTCAACATTGACAATTTTCAAAGATCTAATTTTAAAGAGTTCATTTTCAAAATGGTCCTTGAAAAGTCCTTGAAATTTGTATCAGAAAAAACTGTATGAACCCTGTATTAAGACCACTGATTTGAGTTAAGCAGAGATTGTGTGTGATTTTTGTAGCTGAGGTTTTATAAAATTATGTTAATTGGGCATATATGTAAAAGGTTTGATGAGCAACATTTTAAAAACTATGTTTGCTAACTTGCCTCATGTGGTTTATCAGGTTGATCCATCTGGTAAAATGACAAGTTGCAAGTGAAGTAGTTTCTGAATTTTTTTTTTTCTACAGTGAAGTTCAAATTTGCTTCTGAAAGTGGTCCAAAATGGCTCAGAATGCATCTGGTTTTGCCTCAGGAGTTTGTCAAAATGATCATTGGCCAGTTTCGCCCATGAAAATATATATATGTTTACATTTAAATATGCACGTAATAATTTGCTGTGTGAGGTCTTTCGGAATTTGTGTATCTTTTAAACGACATGCGAAGAAAATATCTGGAACAATCTGGAATAGATTTCACACTGGTAAGAATTATGGGCTTTATATTATTTAAGTGCAGTTGGCAAGTGGGCGGACCTGGTTTAGATGTTACTTGTGTTTTGTAAAACTATCGTGTACAAATAATATCCATCTTCTGCTGTAAATAACTGTATTCATAACAATGTATGCCGTACACACAATTACGCAACTTTATTAATTTCCCCATCTATGCATTTGATCAACTGTTGTACTTATAAAGCCCATTATTGACTCAGTTGGTATTTAATTTATTTAAACATAAAAAAAAGGAAAAACAGTTTTCTTAAATATAAAGCCCATATTTCACATCTATGTTTATTAATGTATTCCAGGTCATTTAGTATTTTTAAAAGCATCTTTGTCAGGTTTGAAACATATACTCAGATATTCGGAATACCAACAGTAAAATAAGTGCATATTCAAATATAAAACATGTTGGACTAAATTACTTCCAGGAATTTACGAAGTGTGAAGTGTAGGCCTATGTATTTATTTTTTTAAGTCTCATACAAATCTTTATTTCTCACAGCAGCATTAAAATTTAATACAGCCGCATTACAAATCGCAGTTCCCATATAAATCTTAAATGAGTTCTTTATTGTAAAGGCTGAAATATAAAAATAGTAATGTTTATGATTAGAATGAAACATATATTGAAATTGTTCAGTGAATGTAAATAATTCTAAATAAAGAACAGCTTTTTGTTCATCAGACTTTCATCAAAGGCAATAGCTAGAGTTATCGTTTTCTTAGAGAATGCCCTGATTTGTGATTTCTGATTTGCTAGCAGCTTTTTGACTCGTTTTCTTTATTGGTCAAGGTTAATGGAATTGCACCAGCTCAAACTCCTTTCAAAATCACAACGTGAAGGAGACCGTGCAATCCAGTGCAAATATAAAGCAGTTTGCCCTTACGTTTTCTGTTTTACTGCATTTACTTAGGGTCAGGCCCCAGGTGACATAGCTTATTGATTCCCTACCAGGTGCCCCAGACAGACCTTTTTTTCTTTCTTTTCTACCAACTATAATGGAGTGCTGTAAAAGTTTGGTAACAATTTAAATACATTCATTTTCATTTCACTGTGTCTGATTTCAGGTTCATGTGGCAATTGTGTAGCAGCATTCCTAGCACGTTACCAGATCCAAAAGCAATTTCTCTGATGACTGCAAAGGTGAGATTCTGTGTAAAAGAATAACTTTTCGTAGTGTTTTAAATGTACTCAGAATTTTGGGGGTAGGGGGCTTACATTTCAACACAACATGAAAGCATGTTAAAAACTCCATTACATGTGTAAGTTACTGTCTCACAAAAATACATTGCTATTATTTAGTGCATAACATCTTACAGAAAATGTTTGTTTTCACTTGCAGCTAAGTACATCTTTTGTCCTGGAGACATTTATACATTCAAAAGAAAAGGTAAGTTTACAGTGCATTTTTCCTTCCATTTAAGAGTATGGCCAATTTTTTAATGTTGTGTTTTCAGATTGTAGTCTTTTGTTAGCTTTTCATTGTGCACTTTCATAAGAAAAATACATAGGGGCAAATATTCAAAGGTCTTGCGAATTTTCTCATCTTTCTAGCAACTCTGCTTGCACAACACAATGTTTTGCGTAAAATCGCAAGCGAGTGAAATCTTAGAGTTGTGGAGAAACTGCAATTATCACAGCGCTGTGGAAATTAATAAATTAACATGAGTTAACACAGGAAATCAACCACAACTCTCTCTCCAGGTATATAACCATTGCAACTTGGCACGTTATTTGAGCTTGATGAGGCATAGCCCCAGCACCTCTTCAGCTATGAAAGTTAAAAATATAATTGAAATGTTTTGCTCTCAAATGCATTTTATTACAATTCTCAACACAGTTGTATCCATTCTGCAAGTTCTTGCGTGCGCTAAACCGAGACAGTCCACACCCAGCGTCATTTAATTACTTTACCATTTATGTGACATAAAGATGTCACTGGCTGCGAAAGAAGGACTGCGACTCTATTGTCGTGTTATATACACAAATGAAAAAAGCTTAATTGATTTGAAAAACAGTACAAGCAAATTCCTACACTACTTGGTTGATTGGAATGAGTAGTACACCACAAGCTTAAATATGAAAGCTGAACATCAGTTTCAATAAACACGTTTTTAATGAAAACAAATATTGTAGCCTAATTCACTGAAGTGAAAACTGGCTTCTGTTATTTTTAAATACCACTGCTTCCGATTATACTACTGCTTAATAACGGGAACGATATTTTATTTAGGGTTAGTTCATGCCTGCCTGTATATATATATTATATATTCAAAAAATATATAAAAACAATAACAACGGTCTGGTTCTTTCCTTTTTTCAATGACTAGTACTTAATTAATAGAGAATAAAAATAAACCAAGTTAACAACTATCTAGCCTAATCAGAAATGTATGTTGTATTTATTTCTTTCTTTCTTCTGCATTTGCCTTTAATTTATTTTTTCTGCACATACCACTGCTTTGCATATATGATGTAGAATATTTGATTATAAAATCTAACACTATTACGTGCAATGCTCTTTCAAATAAAGTTGTTATGATTTTGAATATGCGCTTCTTAAGAACGGTGTTATTGTCATTATTTGCAAATTAAGCACTGGTAAATTGGTATTGTTTAAAATAAACCACAAATAAATTTAAATGTTTGAGTTGGATATAAACCAAAATGTTATTATGTTTAATCAAAGTATAAATCGACTTAGGACTTCTTCAGTAGACAAGTCAAGGAATTGTTGTACATTGTCTTCATATTCTGCCCGCATGATATTTCCTCTTTTTTTACTGCTCTGCTAGCATTTGCAGATATAGCTGTCTGAAAGCCATGCTAACTCTTTATAGAAACTGAGATTGTCCTGAAATACTTTGTGTGAAATAATTAAGAGTAGTGTAACCAATCTTAAGAGATTTCCATGCAACAAAGTAATTTTTGAACAAGTTAACTTTTGAATTTAGCTTGTGGTGGTGAACTTGCAGGATTATTCATTACACCTCCCCCAAATTTGAGGGGAAAGCTCTTGCGAGAGAACAACTCGCAAACCAATTTTTTCCCAATGTAGCATCTATTTTGAATTTCACTCAGAAGCGCCACTTTTTTTGCAAAAAGGACTTGCGGAAAAAAAAAATCTCTACAACTCCCCATGCGACACACGCAAGGCGTTTGAATATTTGGCCCATAATTCTTATCTTTGCAGCTATAAATTGAGACTGTTCATTAGGATTCAAAAGTTTCAGTGGATTCATAATTTTCTAATTATTATTTTGTAGCCCACCATGCTGCAGTGGATTGAACTGTTAACAAAACAGTTTAACAACAGCCAAGCAGCTTGTGAGGTAACTATCGACTTCCTGTCTGATCTTAAGAGTTTTCATTTGTGGTTCATAAGCTTCAGTAAAGCTTAATGTCAAATGCTCTTCTCCTAAAGGTGTGTCTAGAGTGGTGTTTTCAGTGCTCAATATACATATCTCTGAATACACCTTTGTTGATTAGAGCAGTGTACTTCAATTCTCAACAAGTTGATGTGGCATAAACCATTCTGTTTGATTGATTCACAGTACAAAGTGTGATGCTGTAATTCTCATTTGTTTTCAGTGGTTTTTGGACCGAATGGCTGATGATGACTGGTGGCCCATGCAGATATTAATCAAGTGCCCAAATCAGATTGTACGGCAGGTAAAAAAAAAAAAAAAAAAAAAAAAAAAAAAAAAATACTAATAATAATAACAACATGAATTGCTCGAATCTGTGAACTGCAGTTTTTGCTTTTACTTTGGTATTGCTGGTGAATCCACAGATATGAATATATTTCAGATATGTAAGCCTCCCCCATAATGAGTTTTTCCAGTGCACAGAGAAGTGACATTTACATGGAGGATTCCGTATTTATTCACAAAAAAATGTAGTATCCAGTTTTGTTTTCACTGTACTTAAATGTTTATATAATTAGCTTTGTTACCCATTTCAGATGTTCCAGCGTCTTTGTATTCATGTGATTCAGAGATTGAGACCGGTACATGCACATCTCTATTTACAGCCAGGAATGGAAGATGGGTATGTTCAGGATTTGTGAGAAAAATACACACCTACATTAATAGGCCCTTGAAAATATAGAGATGGAAAGAGATTTAAAGCACACTTCTTTAGTTTCCCCACTTTCCCTTTTTTGTCAGAAATGCCTTTACAGTGACACTTGGGGGTCCCTCCCCCCAGCCTACATAGTGTAATAAAAAGTGTTCATTTCCTAGAACTATATCAAAATCATGATTTTTTTTTTTTTTTTTTTTTTAACCATTCTATGGAGAATGCTACCTCTCCTGCTGTGCCATTGTAAACATTGAACCCTTACAACCAATAAAATCTTTGTTTATTTTTTTACCATCACATAACATTAGAATATATAAGCTTCAATGCAGTGATAAAATAACAATTTAAGCTCGGATATTAAAAACATGTAGCAGCTAGAGAATGTTACTCTTCGTCACTCTTTTGTGGCAAGGTTTTACAATTAAGATTTTTTAGATATAATTATGGCCCAATTTAACAGGATCTATCTCTGTCACTTTGTTTACAGTTCTGATGACATGGATGGCCCGGTGGAAGATATTGGTAGTCGCTCTTGTGTGACTCGCTTTGTAAAGACTCTGCTGTCCATAATGGAGCATGGAGTGAAACCTCACAGCAAACATCTCACTGAGTACTTTGCCTTCCTGTATGAATTTGCCAAGATGGGAGAGGAGGAAGTAAGTAGAATTGTAAGACCCCTCATTAAGTTTAAAAAAAACAAAAAAAAAAAAAACACATTTGTATGTTTACATCTGATGGCAATTTGCTGATACTTTTATCTCTTCCTCCTGCACAACAGAGCCAGTTTCTTCTGTCGTTGCAAACCATTTCAATAATGGTGCATTTCTACATGGGGACAAAAGGACCTGAAAATGTAAGTACATCAGGGGGGAAAACTTGGCATATTTACTACCTTCTAGCCATCATAATCGTGTGTTATAGTAGAGGTAGTCAGTGATGGTACTAGACATGCTAACAGTAAGAGTTTTATATTTCTATCCTCAGGGTTGAAAGAATTCTTGAAAGAACACTTTTTGTATAGTTGATCCCATGGTTTTTTTTAATGCACAGTGTTTGATTTAATGTGCTGATGTCCTTAGCCTCCAGTGGAAGTGTTGTCTGAAGAGGAAGGTGAGGAGGAGGAAGAGGAAGAGGACATTCTGTCTTTAGCAGAAGAGAAATACCGACCTGCAGCACTCGAAAAGATGATAGCTTTGATAGCACTTCTTGTTGAGCAGTCACGGTCTGAGAGGTGAGTCTTGGCCTGCGTACAGTAGCTTGACTCTTAATAGAAATAGTAACAATGCAATCTCAATATGGAGGACAGCATACTGCTGTTTCCTGATGTTCTAAAATAGAGCCAGATTTGTGTAATATAAAGACGTTTTGAGCGGTAAATTAAAAAAAATAATTTAAGAGCAACTTTAATTGCTTATGTTACAGCTGGACTAATCAACCACTGTTTTTTATTTTTTAGACATCTTACGTTATCTCAGAATGACATGGCTGCTTTGACTGGAGGAAAGGTAGGAAAAATGAGCTGATGGAAAATATTTGTATTTTTATTTAAGTTTTTTAATTTCTTAAAAATATGTATACATTTTATTTCTCCTGTAGGGCTTTCCGTTCATGTTTCAACACATACGAGATGGAATTAACATCAGACAAACATGCAATCTAATCTTTAGCCTCTGTCGGTACAACAATAGGCTTGCAGAACACGTGTGTATTTCTACTTTTAAAGACCCACATTCTTCATTTTACTTCTTTTACGTACCTGAACTCTTCAACAGAATATTAACATATCGTTTACCTTTTTTTCTTAGATTGTTTCTATGCTTTTTACATCAATCGCAAAGTTGACTCCTGAGGTATGTGATAAATTAATTTTGAATATGAATTTATCGTGGGGGAAGGGGCATGATATTTGTTTTACAGGGTGTATGTTGGCAAAGAGGTTAAACCCATTATAAATATATAGTTGTGTTGTTAAACTGTATACATGCATGCATGTAGGTAGGTAACATTCAAAGGGGGTGCTTTTACAGAGATGCCAACTGCTACGATTTGGCCGTAGCAGCTACTATTTTGGAAGTTATGCTACGGCAAAGGGGTATAATACTACGATTTTTATTAAATAAATAAATAAATGAATGATGGATACTCTCTGAACATTTATGAAATATTATTTCAATATCATGTATCTTTTTCTGTTTAATTTTTATTTTAACAGATTAATGGTTCAGAAGATTTAGAAGTGAGTAGTTTTAAATTTACAGTATAATCGTAAAGTATATATCGAAAAACTACTCACTTCTAAATCTTTTGTAGTCATTTTTGTATTACTTTAGTATAAAAACATGTTAATTTGGATTCATATGTTGTTTCTTTCTGACTTTATGTGAACGAAAATACACACATTTGCCCGTTTTCCCATTGGAAATAGTGATATTTTGAAATATCACTGTCCTGGTCACAAAAGCAAAGTTTGTGGGGAATAATAGCCATTTTCTATACTTTTGAGGCATAATCAATTAGGAAATAACACTTACTTACCCAGGAACAAAAAAAATAAATAATAATAATAATAATTTGTTACACGGTGTAGTTGCCGAGAACAGAGGTGTTCTCATTTTTTTAATAGTTATTTTTATAAAGTTTTGAGGTTGAATATTTCAGTCCAGGTTTGTTAGCACTAATCTACTATTTTCCACTTTCATGAGTTGGCATCTCTACTTTTATTTCTAGTGTAGAATATCAGCGCTGGTAATGTGGTACTGTAACTTCACCATAAAATGTTACATACTGTTTTCCCAGAGCATTAGAATGGGAAAAGGTAATAATTGGTGTTTGCCAACTAGGAGGTGCCTGATAAATTGATGTTCTGGTTATGTATAATTACCTTTGAATATGCAAATTCCCAAGTTGACAACTTTTGGACTAAAAACTAAAAAACATTGTATCTTAGGCAGCAAATCCCTTCTTCAAGTTGCTGACAATGCTGATGGAGTTTGCAGGGGGCCCTCCTGGAATGCCTTCGTTTGCCTCTTGCATTCTGCAGAGGATCTGGGAGGTATGCTATATTTTATTTTTTTTTGGAGACTAGGCTGTATTTTTGTCTCTCATGATTTTAGCGTCAGGGTTATTTTGGTGTGAAGGTTAAGACTCCTTATGTTTCTTATTTCAGGTCATCGAGTACAATCCTTCTCAATGTTTGGACTGGTTGGCAGTGCAGACCCCTCGCAACAAACTGGCTCATAGCTGGGTGCTGCAAAACATGGAGAACTGGGTAGAACGGTTTCTGCTTGCACATAACTATCCCAGAGTCCGAACTTGTAAGTAATGATCTCGACTTGATGTAGTTTTTGACCTTGTCAGGCTTCAAACTACAGAAAGCGTTAGATGGAACAGGGCAGTTTTTTTTTTTGTCATTACATAAGAACATAAGAAAGGTTACAAACGAGAGGAGGCCATTCGACCCATCTTGCTCGTTTGGTTGTTAGTAGCTTATTGATCCCAGAATCTCATCAAGCAGTTTCTTGAAGGATCCCAGGGTGTCAGCTTCAACAACATTACATGGGGATTGGTTCCAGACCCTCACAATTCTCTGTGTAAAAAAGTGCCTCGTATTTTCTGTTCTGAATGCACCTTTATCTAATCTCCATTTGTGACCCTTGGTTTCTTTTTTCAGGTCGAAAAAGTCCCCTGGGTCGACATTGTCAATACCTTTTAGACTTTTGAATGCTTGAATCATATCGGCGCTTAGTTTTCTCTGTTCAGGACTGAACAGATTAAATTATTTTAGCCTGTCTTCATATGAACATGCCTTTTAAACCAGGAATAATTCTGGTCGCTCTTCTTTGCAGTCTTTCTACAGCAGCAATATCCTTTTTGTAGTGAGGTGACCAGAACTGAACACAATATTCTAGATGAGGTCTTACTAATGCACTGTAAAGTTTTAACATTACTTCCCATGATTTTAAATTCAACACTTCACTATATGTCTGAGCATTTTGTTGGCTTTTTTCATAGCTTCCCCACATTGTCTAGGTGAAGACATTTCTGAGTCAACATAAACTCTCTAGATCTTTTTCATAGATTCCTTCTTCAATTTCAGTATCTCCCATGTGGTGTTTATAATGGAAATTTTTATTGCCTGCGTGCAGTACCTTACACTTTTCTCTATTGAATGTCATTTGCCATGTGTTTGCCCAGTTCTGAATGCTGTCTAGATCATTTTGAATGACCTTTGCTGCTGCAGCGGTATTTGCCACTCCTCCTATTTTTATGTCATGCAAATTTGACAAGTTTGCTTATTATAACAGAATCTAAGTCATTAATCTAGATTAGGAAGAGCAGAGGACCTAATACTGATCCCTGTGGTACTCCACTGGTTACCTCACTCCATTTTGAGGTTTCTCCTCTTACAAATACTTTGTTTTCTACATGTTAACCACTCCCTAATCCATGCATTTCCTTGAATCCCTACTGTGTTCAGTTTGAGAACTAATCTTTTATACAAGACTTTATCAAAAGATTTACTTAATAAACAATGTCATTGCAATGATACAGTGTCTTACATTAATATCAAATCTTTTTTTCATTGTCGTTCATGGCAGTTTTTGAGACACCACAGTAAAAGTCAATTAGGCCTAAAAAGATTTCTGTCTTATCTGAACTGATTTTGTTTTATTTCTTCTTTTATCTTGACAGCTGCTGCCTACCTTCTTGTATCTCTGATTCCAAGCAACTCCTTCCGACAAATGTTCCGGTCAACCCGCTCTTTACACATTCCCACCCGGGACCTTCCTCTAAGCCCGGACACCACTGTGGTCCTACACCAAGTTTATAATGTCCTCCTCGGGCTACTGTCAAGAGCTAAGCTGTATGTCGATGCTGTAGTGCACGGCACCACCAAACTTGTGCAGTACTTCAGCTTCATGACGTACTGCTTGATTTCCAAAACGGAGAAACTCATGTTCTCCAGCTACTTCATGGATCTGTGGAACCTTTTCCAGCCCAAACTCTCAGAGCCCGCCATAGCCACCAACCATAACAAGCAGGCTCTGCTCTCCTTCTGGTACAACGTGTGCGTAGAATGCCCGGAGAATGTGCGGCTCATTGTGCAGAATCCTGTAGTTACCAAGAACATTGCGTTCAATTATATCCTGGCAGACCACGATGACCAGGATGTGGTACTGTTTAACCGGGGAATGCTGCCTGCCTACTATGGCATCTTGCGCATGTGCTGTGAACAATCACCAGCCTTCACCAGGCAGCTGGCCTCCCACCAGAACATCCAGTGGGCATTCAAAAATCTTACCCCCCACGCAAGTCAATATCCAGGGGTACGTAAGCAAGGACATTTAAGAATGTAATTTGGCACGTCACTTTTTAGTTAGAGGGTCTTAAAGTAGTCTGTGCATTATTATTATTTTTGAATACATCATTATATAAGCAGATTTTAATATAAAAAGAATGTTCATAGAATAGTATACGATGCAGTAATAAGTTGCCAGCTTTATTTTGCAATTTTATGTCATCATAAACTTAAGCATGTTTTGAGGTTCTGGGCTATTTCCAGCCTTTGTAATTGCTAGGGCTAGATGATTTATTGTATTTTGTTGTGTTTGTAACATCAAATTTAAACCAAAAAGTGTATTCTAAAATTAGAGTGGGTTTTTATTTATTTATTTATTTATTTATTTATTTATTTGCTTGTAGGCAGTGGAAGAACTTTTCAATCTCATGCAGCTGTTTGTTGCTCAGCGTCCAGACATGCGAGAGGAGGAGTTGGAGGATATAAAGCAGTTCAAGAAAACAACAATCAGTTGTTATCTGCGCTGCTTGGATGGGCGTTCCTGTTGGACCACCCTTATCAGGTAATGTTCTCATGAGGATCCACCATAACAAGGGGGCCACCAATAATCAATATCCAATTATGATTGAAAAAGGAAAAGGCTTATTTTAATGCATTGTTTCACACTGCACTTTTAAACCACATTACTTCCTATTCCCTCATTATGAATGATTGATCATCCAATCAGTGTTACAAAACTACTGACCCTGTAAAATCTGAAGTTTTTTAAATACTTTTTCCATGGACCACTGTTGGTTATATATCTGAAAAGGGCAACAACTATTTATAAAATAACCCATTTACATTTAGGTAAAATGAGTACAGTTATATGAAATCTGAACAGCAAAATGGATATGATTTTAAAGTTCACAGTCTGGGCCAGAAAAAATGGTGGCACTTATACATTAAACTGTAAACACCGTCTGGATATTTGCACAGAGGTTGTTGTTTTTCTTTTCATTTTTTTTTCCCCAATGCTGTTAAATTTTGGAAAATTATCACCTGTAGATTTTGACTGATGTAACTGCTTACTAGGAACTGCTGTTGACAAGACACTAACAAGTGTCTTGTTAAACACCATTATCATTACCTCACATAGGTAAAATGTCTCTTGTTCTGCAGTGCCTTCCGAATCCTGTTAGAAAATGATGAGGACAGGTTGCTTGTTGTATTTAATAGAGGATTGATCCTGATGACCGAGGTAACGGCTGTTCATTTACTTGGGGGGGGGGGGGGGGGGGGGTTCAGTTCAATTTTTCATAGCTTTTATAGAGGAAAATGCATATTGCACAAAAAAGAGTTTGTTTCTAAATTGCCTACAACTTCTTTCTTGGCAATTCTGACCCTTTCTTTCAGAAGTAATAGCTTAGGCAGGTGTTCAAAAAAGTAAGCTTAATGTTTCTATGTTTCTATGTTTAATCCAGCGTCAGTGAGTAGTTTTCTAATTGGCTAGTTTCATACTTTACCAAGTGGAGGAGGGTCTGTGTTGAGATTTAAAAAAAAAAAAACAGATATTGAGATAAAGATAAATGTACTTTAAACTTTTTTCTTTCAACCTGTTTAGTCTTTTAACACGTTGCATATGATGTACCATGAGGCAACTGCATGTCATGTGACTGGTGACCTGGTAGAACTTCTGTCAATATTCCTCTCTGTTCTGAAAGCTACTCGGCCCTATCTGCAGAGAAAAGGTGTGGTTTGTAGAATTTGTTCTCTCTTGGCTGACATTATTTAGGTACTGACAAGCCCTTTTAGGTTGATGAAAAAGTAAACTAAGCACCCTTGGTAGTAAAAGATAACAAAATGTCAATAAAAAGAATATGACAGTTGTGGTTTCATTGCATTTGTATGTTCCTTAAATTAACAGGGCCCTGTTAATGAAAGATGTGATCTAACATATTAAGAACTGCTATTTGATATTTTGTAGTTAAGACTAATAAGAACAAGAGGAAGATAACTGAAAATGATATATTTTTATGCTCAGTAATTTTATATCAATATTTGCTTTCTTTTCTTTTATAGACGTGAAACAAGCTCTGATTCAGTGGCAGGAGAGAATTGAATTTGCGCACAAACTTCTTACCTTGTTGAATTCCTACAGCCCTCCAGAGCTCAGAAATGCTTGCATAGGTAATGTCAATGTCTGACTTGCCTATCACATGAATATAATTAATCATACATAAAAATACTACATATGTATGCTTTCTGTAAAGTGTCTTTGAAAATCTGTTTGGCTGGCCCCAAGTTTTCATTTGCTTTTGTGAACTTCCTATAAACTAAAAATACTTAGCGGCCGTGATTTATCTGGGTTATACCAACTTGTTCAAAAGATCAACCAAGAAATCTTTTGCATTAAGTGATGAAATGTCTTTTTCTCTTCCAGATGTTTTAAAAGAACTAGTTCTCCTGAGTCCTCATGATTTTCTGCACACTCTGGTACCGTTCCTACAACATAACCATTGTACTTACCATCACAGTAACATCCCAAGTAAGTGTGACGATCTATGTTTAAATTAGGGCTGTCACTCTATTAAAAAATTTAGATCAGTTAATTTATGGGCATTAGTTGATTAATCGGTAGATTAATCCATGCACATTTTTAATAAAGGTAACGATCGTATAGCAGCTATCCTGCATAGTAATTAATTTAACCACTCTGGGGTAACCCTTGAACAGCAAAATTATTAGCAATGCCCAAACACAGAAACAAAAAACTCACCACAGTGCCCTACCACTTCTGGGGGGAGACAGAGTGCATGCTTCAAATCAGCACTTCAATAAATAGCAGCACACAGAATATATGATTTAAATTGGTAAAAAAAAAAAAAAGGATCTGTGATCAAATCTTTAGTTGATTAATAGGTCTGATTTAATCTGTTAATCGGAACAGATGTAACTCAAATGAAATGCAGTTAAATGGTTCTGCTGTATAGTAATTTGAATTGCTTTTTGCTCTGTAGTGTCTTTCGGTCCATACTTTCCTTGCCGGGAGAACATAAAGTTGATGGGAGGGAAAAACAACATTCGCCCTCCTCGACCAGAGCTTAATATGTGTCTCCTGCCTTCCATGGTGGAAACGAGCCAGGTTTGTTCTGAAACCTTATTTCTTAGAATACCAATAGCTACATTACCGTTTTTTGTTGTGTTGACTCAAAAGACTGTTGTATAGAAATGATGTTTAGTGTGGTGCACTGTATCGTTGATGTTAACAAATGTGCATGTTCTTTTCTTTAGGGAAAGGATGAAGTTTATGACCGCATGCTGCTGGATTACTTCCTATCCTATCATCAGTTTATACATCTGTTGTGCCGAGTAGCTATCAATTGCGAAAAGTTTACTGAAACCTTAGTTAAACTAAGTAAGTAATCTGTTTTAATGTTTAGTATAAAAGTACAGCATTTTATGCCACAGCAAGCAAGTCGGCAGTTATATCTACCTTGTGACATGGATAGGATACTGGTGCGCTGAAATGAACCACACAGAAATACAATTCTCTCTCTTTCTCTCTCTCTCTAGATAGATAGATAGATGCAAGCATGTACCACAGTAGATGCTATACTGCAATAAATCTGCTGTGCTGTCTTGTACCTTATGATTGATGTTTACTATAACATGTTTCTTTCGCTACTGCTCACATGAGACTTGTATTGCAAATGACATGCATGTTCTGCAAGAATTATGAAACTGTTATTTTAGCTATAACCCCTTATTGAATGCTGAGCGTATTATATTTGTATAAAGAAATGTACAGTATTTATTTAAAAAAAAAAAAATAATAATAATATTGAAAGATTGCGAACATTTTTTGTGCAGGCGTCCTAATTGCATATGAAGGTTTACCTCTGCACCTGGAATTGTTTCCCAAGCTTTGGACCGAGCTTTGCCAGTCACAGGTACAGTAGACAAACCCCCCTCCAAGAAATATTGCGATTCTGTTTTGATAATACAATAAGAGTCTAATTTGTAGACAATTGTATGTATCTGTCTTGTGTATAAAAAAGTGAGATTGAAACCAAATAGATGTTTTTAACCTCAACTTGTTTTTTTTTTGTGACCTACGACATACTTGTGCTCAGCCAGCAAGTTTTTTTTTTTTTTCTGATGGACAAAATACTTTTAAGTTGTTGGCTCATACTGGGAAGCTCAAGTTGCCTTTTTATTTGCGCTGACAATTAATCACAGTTAACTTCTGCGATTTAACACATACATTTTTTGGAGAATAATTCCTCTTAGCACAGCGTAATTCATTTCCTGCTGCACCATTTTAATACACTTCAGTGCATGCAAGGATTGAGTGAGTGTAGTCATCATTTGATGAATATAAAAATTGTCACTGAACTGCAATATGTAGCAAAGCACTCAAACTGAAGGACTTCCAGTGAATGGTAAGTTTATATTTTTTAAAAACTTTATGATGGTTCATTGTATCAGTATCAGTTCCAGTATCACAGAAGTGCATCTAGGCTGCTGTTCCACTGGCGTGCTGCTAAACATGCTTTCACTTCTCAAAATACACTTTCTAGTAGTTCTTCAGTTACAGACAACAACAACAGCAGAGTTTTGACAGAGGTACTCTTAGAAATTCAGGATTGCTGCAAACCCATGAATTAAGCCAAGTACGATACTATAACCAGTGCTGTTGCAAAGTGGATAGCTACTGGCTGCACACCCATTTAACATTGTTTTATTTCAATAACCACATTCATTTTAAACAATGTTATTTACAGTTATGGAGGATATAACAGTTACTAAGTGAATGTTTTGTTTTATTTAGACAATTTTAAGTTATTAATAAAAGATAATTAAAAGTTATTTAAACAGCAATGAAAAACATCTGTTTATGAGTAAAGGAAACTGTAAAGGATACTGATAATTCTAAATGCAGTAAGGTGAGTAATAAACTTACTCCATTGTGATTTAGGAGTTGGTTCAAACAATTTAACAACAAATGCTGGGTTATAAATGAAATATAAAACTATAAAGAGGGACCGACAAACAGGATTCAGAATCCAGAAATAGGAAAACAGGGTTTTTATGCTGGGTTGTTTTTTTGATGATCATGATGATGACAGTGATGGTAAAACTTTAATGAGATGGAAGCAGTAATTGTATCAATTAAATGTGCAATTAAAACCAAGATTAACTGACTTAAAAAAATCTCAATATTAATTGCATTTACATATTTTTAAATCACTTGATAGCCCTGCTTTTTGTATATAAACCATTTAACAATTTTAATGACCCTAGTTAACTCCTGTGACCATATCTCCCTAATTTTGATAAGTTTGTAAAATTAAAAATTTAAATTAAAATTCCTGTGAAATAACCAGATATGCATTTCTCTTTGTTCAGTCTACTATGGCAAAGAACTGTGTGAAGCTCCTTTGTGAGGATCCAGCCTTTGCTGAGTACATTAAGTGTATCCTAATGGATGAGAGGACCTTTCTGAACAGCAATGTGGTGTACACCTTCTTGACCTCTTTCCTTCTCAAGGTAGGTATATAGAGCTTTGAAGATGTTAAAAAACAATTACATTTCGGATGACCTTGGTAATAACTATTTTTTAATAAAATATCCTTTTTTCAGGTTCAAAGTCAAGTGTTGTCTGGTTCCAGTTGTGCTAATTTGATCAACATTTTAGTTACAAATCTTATTAGTGAATATCATAATCTTGAACCAGAACTTACAAGCCAAAGAGTGGAGGTCTGCAAAACAAGTATTATTCTAAACGCGGTAAGTTTGTTATGTTCATTATAGTGCAAACTGTTCACTGTAGTGCAGTCTCTCCCTTTTTAAAGTATTTAGATTGTGTTACGTTTTGTCTAAAATACATACTCGCATTGTACTTTTGAAAAACAGTATTGTGTTGAAAATGTATTGGGATACGGTAGGGTTGTGGTGTAATATCTGCATAAAACTAAGCACAACTGTAATGTATTCCAATACTTTTGTATTGATATTCAATATATTATTAATATTTTGCATTGCATCTTTTTAAAAAATTCAGTTAATTAAAAGTTCACAAGTAGTAAACTATAACATATATGTGGTATTGGTAATAACACACTTTTATTTTACAGGATCTGCGGGCATTCACCTTGATGCTTTCAGTACATACCCCAAAACAGCTTGATCCTGCACTTATACCCACTTTGCAAGATTTATTAAACAAATGTAGAACTTGTCTACAGCAAAGAAATGCCCAAGAACTAGAAGCTAAAGAGAGAACATCAAAAGGTGCCAGTATACTTTTTATAATTGTATGATTTATCTTAGTTTTGTGTTAAATTGCATTAGTCAATTGTAGGCCATTTGATTACTGAATTCTCTTTTCCTAAAGGCAATCCAAATTGTCATGTAAAATTAACTTTTAACATGAAGTACAGTACAGTTGTTATGCTTAATCTTTTTCTATCAAAAGCAAACACTTGTTTACTAGTTCTAATAATATTATTTTGAGTAATATTGTTCAGACCAATTCAACACTCAGCAAGTGATATTTAAATGCTGAGATAGATATATTTTGTTGTTTTGATTTGCAGATGACGAAGGTGCTACTCCAGTTAAAAGAAGACGAGTTAACAGCGATGAAGATCATCCCTTAGAAAGTTGCTCCGGCGATCTAAAATCTGAACCAAGGGAGGCACTGACCCCGGCTAGCACTTCAGACACTGAGACGAGGGACTCTTCAGTTATAGACCCAGGGACTGAGCAAGACCCCCCCAGTCCTGAAAATGTTTCAGTTAAGGTGGACAGAATGGATTTGACATCCTCGGTTTCGGAAGATGCACTGTTTTGTAGCAGGCCCTCTGAGGAGCAGGGGGGTGGCGAGAGTAAAATAGAGGAATGTAAAGATGTGAAGGAAGAAATGCAGGGCATAAAGACTTCCAGTGTGGCTGAGGAGGACTCAGAGTTTCCCTCCACATCAGTCTTCGCAGGTCTGTCTGACATGGTGGACTTGAGAGGTTGTGAGAATCAAACTTTGCCTTTGCAGGATCCAGAGACAAGTTTAACAGACAGTTGTGCCCAATCCAGAGGACTCTTTAACTTCATGCAGCAGCATGACATTTTAGACACTTTGTGTAGGACCATTGAGTCTACAATTAGCGTGGTCACAAAACTACCTGGGAAAGGAAACCGAGCTGCATCTTGACAGTACTTTTAGCATGTCTGCTTTTTAAGTATTTTTAAAATGCTGTTTGTACACTTTTTCTTTTTTCTGGCTGTTTGAACAGTTGCTCCGTGCTTTGGTTTGTCAAGTTATCTTTTTTCTGCTTGAATGGCAATAGATTCATATGCTTGAAGATTCCTGGGGGAAAATACAAGACCCTAGATCTATTTAAAAGAAAAAAAAAAAAAAGATACAGCTGTAGCACATTTTCTCAAAGGGCAAGACCATTTTTTACTTTATTCAGAGTTCTTTTGAAGTGATTATTTGTTCAAGATTGCTTAAGGGGAGAAGGTTTACAGAATTTTAAAGAAGTCCTCTCTCTGTATGACATTTACATTTATTGCATTTTTACTGTGTATAATATGGTGTCCTCTGTGCCAGTTTTGTACTTTACTAAAGGGGCAGATTGCCTCATATTTGTGTGGTTCTTATTATCCAAACTAAGTTTACTTGTAAATTAAACAACCACAAGAAACTTGATTCTGTTAAGAATCCTCTCTAAATGTGGCCCCCCCATATACATACATATATATATATATATATATATATATATATATATATATATATATATATATATATATATATATATATATATATATATACGTCCTATATATAATAGAATGTGCTTTATTTAACAGGATACCTGTGAAAGAAATAAAGCACACTTGATGTAAGTATCCGAGCTTTATTTTATTTGCTTAAATGCATTCCTTTGTGTTATTAAATTTTAATGTAGAAATGACCTGTTAAGAGAATATATGAAGATGATATACATGGAAAACATTTCCTACTTGAAGGGTTAACTGTATATTTAATACATACTGCTTCTAAAAATTAAATGTTTAAAGCACCTTAGTGAAGGTAATGAAACATGAGTAGCTTTTAATATAAATGTTTTCTTACAGAATCAATGTACTGTAGGTTCTGTTTCAGGTTTGTTCCAAAACTTGTATGAAAACAATCATCCCAAGAAAGACCAAACATCCCTGAAGTGACTGAACTAATATGTATATTTTGTGTTTTAAATTGCACTTTTAAGTCCAGTTCCCATTGCGTTTTCCTTGTCAATAAAGCAAATCTATGTAGAACACTTGCAAGACATCAGCAAACCTACATTGTAAATCTTTTGGGGAAACAACTGACAAATGAAAACATTTGTGCTGCATATTAAAAATACGTTATGATAAATAAAAAAAAAAAAATAATAGAAATACATAACTTCAGAAACCGTTTGCTATGGAGTGGAAATATATTTTCTAACCCTCTATCTCTGTAGTATTAAGAAGGGTCTTGTTTTGCTTGCAGGTTGGGATTTTCATTTGTACCGAGTCAAAAGCCATCTGTAAGTCCTATAGATAATGAACATTTGTCGTTTACCATCCCATGTTGAACCAAGCCATATATTTAGCACATAAGTGAGGATGCCCTAGTAACACCAATGACCAGTCTATTTAATTCCTACAAAAACAGTCCTGTTAGCATCCCTAATTGTGTCCCTTTTACACGTCTTCATCCTGTCTCAATTAGCTTTCACTTTAACCCTTTGCGGTCCTATGTTGGACCAGGTCCGACATTACAATTTTCCCTTCCCTTTCCATTCCGACATCAAAAAGACATAAAGCGCAGGTCTGTAGTCTCTCCGGAAAAAAAGCTGAGAAAACCTTTCAATGGCTGATTGAGACCGATAGGAGCCGAATGAAGCCGAAAAAATTTAAAAGTGTATCTGATAGCTCCATGCACCACAGAGATAGCAGACATAAACAAAGGAGATAGCTGCTTCTGCATCCAGCGCTCAAAGAATATCAGACATTTGCAGAGCTTTTTGAGATATTATAGTAATAAAATAATGACTTGGATCACATCATGTATACATACAGGTATGTGAAAAATACAGTGAACACGGGGTGGGGCTTGGCTGGCGTTACAGTATTGAGTGTCATTTTGTGATTCAGTGTCTTTAAACCTGTTTTACTCAGTAAAAAAATTTAAACGGCGCATGTGAAAATAAATTGAACCTGACGTGCCTGACAAGCGCTGAATAAAGGGACTGCAAAGGGTTAAAGTACGACGTAACCATTACTGAATGGAATATATCTCTTACAGCCCAAATTACCTGAGCATTTCTATCAAAGCTGCTCCTGTAAGAGCCCCGTATGCGTCAGGCATCGTCTCCACCCCCAGGAGATAAATACAATTGACGCATAAGGCTCTGCGCCATTTTTCGTTCAGCCTGCCTGGAAAAGGAGTGAGCTCTGACTTTGTCATATCTACAGAGATTTAAGTTTTTTCATATATTCACTTTTTCTCCTTATATTTTTATATTTTGAAATAATTTGCTTATTTAAGCATATCATTCTTTCTTAGCCTTAGGTTCTGATTAAGTCCCCTCCGCTGCCTTGAATGCTATGCAAAGCTGGCGACTCCCCGCCTCTTCCCCGGGATTCATTCCATTGCTTCATGAGTCGATACAATTCTTGCTAGAGCCTTTTCATATATATTATAAAATATTATGTATAATTTGCAAGTTAATTTCTGTTTTTCATTCATAAACTGTCTGCTTGTACTACGTCCATCTGTACACAGGCGGTGTACTGCGCTAGCTGTGTTTTTTTCCAGAGCTTGTACCAGTGACTCGCTTTGCCAGTACCAGTGACCTGGTTGGTACCAAAGCCAAAGAACCTGTACCAGTGATCTGATGGCTACCAGTCTGTACCAGTGACCTTGTTGGTACCAGAATCTGTATCGGAGCCTATACCAGTCGCCTGGTCTGTACCCGATCCTATACTAAACACCTGGTTGGTACCAGAGCCGGTAGCAGTGACCTGGTCAGTACCACAGCCGTTACCAGTCACTTGGTCACACCGGAAGCTAGGAAGCAACCCTTTAGGGGTTAGGAGCAGAACTAAGAGCCTGTGCTTCTCTAAATCCTCCTCTTCTTCCTCTGGCTGAGAGAGCTCCTCCTCTCCTCCGCCAAGGCATAGGGACAGAAGCTGCCGTAGCTGGCATTCTGGCAATATTGACCGGATTGTGGGGCAAATGGAAAAGCTTTTTGAAGCTATGCACCACCAGCAGTCCCTTTTGACACAACTAAATTCTGGGTGTGATGGCGGTAGCATTTCTGGTTATCCCTTTAGGGCGCCTACACATGCCCCTCTCCAAGCCTGGTTCAACCACAGGGTCCCTCTCTTGGACTGGCATCGCCTACTCACAATGTCCTATGTCACTGTTTGAAAGATCTCTTGTGGTGGAAACAACTAGCTCATCTGTGCTTGGGCACAGTTCTGAGAAGTGTCACGATGAGAGAGGTGGTGACAACAGATGCTTCCAACCTAGGTTGTGGTGCTGTCTGGTACAGCCAGGCGGTACAGGCGTCTAGAAATCCCCATGGGAGGGTCTTAACTAAATGCTTTGGAGCTACGGGCATTTCATCTGGCCCTGCAGCAATATTCGTGGGAGATTCACAGGAGATGCGTGTTGATCCGCAGACACCACAGTGGTGGCATATATCAAGCACCATTGCGGTCTCCGGTATCCTGATCTCAATCGTATTGACCAGAAGCCTTTGCTATAAGCTCATAAGCATCTGTTTTCAGTAAGAGCTGTTCAGCTGCCAGGGGTGAGGAACTGGGCGGCGAACCTTCTCTCCCCCACAGTTCGGTATGGCCCTTCACCCGGAGGTTGTGAACCTCAGCTGGGAGAAGTTTGGGTGCACGGAGATACATCTCTTTGCGACCCAGGAGTCCACCCTTTGTCTCCGCTGGTATTCCCTAATGGACAGTGGTCACCCTCTCGACATAGACTCACTGGCCCACAATGGACGAAGAGTCTGCTCTATGCTTTTCCACTGTTGCCACTGCTTATGCTGTGCTTGGACAAGATCAGGCAAGACCAGGCTTGGGTGCTCTTAGTAGCCCCAAAGTGGCCCAGGAGGACCTGATGCTCAGTACTGGCATAGATCTTATAAGGTCAGCCGGGGCACTCTGTGGCATACAGACCCAACAGTTCTGCAGCTCTGGGTCTGGCCCCTGAGTGGAGACATTTGAGTCTCCTCAGGTGATCTGACAGGGTCATTGTCACCTTTAAGAATGCCAGGGCAGTGTTTACCCACTCCCAGTTCGGCTACAAATGGGGACGTAGTCAAGATGGCATACGATCTAGCCAACCTGCCCCCACCAGAAAAGGTCATTGGTCACTCCACAAGAGGCCTTGTAACCTCTTGGGTGTTATTCCAGGGCGCATCTGTAGCAGACATTTGCCACGCCTCATACTTTTAGCAGATTCTGATGACTGAATGTAGTAGTTCAGCAGAACCCTGGTTTTGGGACTAGAGTGCTAAGAGCAGTCAGTCATTCTGCTTTTGAATACATTTTTATTATCTTCCACTTTAAGTCCTGGAGTAGTTAGCTATACACCCATGAAACCTTGCAGGATATACACTGTTTGAAGGCTCTCCCTCACTGCACTGTAGACTATGTGCCACGGACCCTTATCGGTCCTCAGTCAGAATGGTAAAGGCAGTTTATCTTACTTTTTAGCACATCTGCCGGTGCTGCAAGTCCTTCACTTGTGACAGCTTGGTTATTGTATCCCATTAGGTAATAGTTACATTTCATACTTGAAAGGGAATGTTAGGTTATTCTCATAACCCTGTTCCCCTGAAATAGAAATGTAGCCATTAACCTTCAAGTTCCATTATTCGCAACAGGCTTGAAGTAAAAATGACGCTGCAATCTGTGACTGCAGTATTTTTGATCCCTCGGGGACGAGGTCACGACTGCGTCACAGGCTCAAAGAGGAGCTTTGGTATAAAATATTCAGGATTCAGGTTTTTAGGAGGTACATACTCATTCGCTAATGGTTACATTTCTATTTCAGGGAACTAGGTTTATGATTAGAACTTACATTTTTCAAGCCAATCTGATTGGGAGCCACCTAATAACCCAGTCAAATGGTTATCCAGTACCTGTTAAACTGCATTTGATGATAACTTTGAGATTTTAAGCACATTTTTCCACTAGCCTTTAAAAGTGATGTCTCTGAATACAGGCCTACGTCAGGTAATATTTAGCCAGTAGGAAAGTCACAAGAAGTTGTTTGTGTTACGTAGCTCTACCATGAAGATGTGAAATGCTGTTATTTTTGTGTTCAATTTCAATGAACGCAAGCACACACACCCCACCCAGGCTGGGCGAGTTTTTTTTTTTAAATAGAATCACACCCTTCGCTGAATGAACGCATACTCACTCTTCAGTTAGTTCTAGTGTAAGTGACATCTCTTAATTTTGCTTCATAGCATTGACTTTTTGAGGACCTTTTTATTTTGCTGGTTTCAGTTCAATACACCCTCTGCACTTTAGGGTACTGTTGTCTGTTAAGCCAAGTTCAACTACCATTTTATTTTAGCTAGTGAAAAATTGTTTTGCCAAAATATAGTATATTCACTCCGTGAATGCAGCGAATTTGGATCTATATTTATTCTGATGATCAATCTGAATGTATTGCATAGGGGCGCATCACAAGTAAATAGACACGCCATCTTATTGACAAGTCTATATTTTCCCAAATTGCTCTATCCAGCTAAAATGTTAGCTGATTTTTTTCTGATTTTGATAAATATTGGCAGATTTCTTAATTGGAAGAGATGTCTATCTCCAGTAAGGCCTGATGGGTACACATCCAGTATACGGATGCCTTGTTCAGCAGGAGACGGTTGAGTGCCTCCGAGAAGTCTATAATGGACGTATATGGCCAACCTAGAAAGCCTTATAGAATCCATATAATCCAGGTCAAACAGTGGCATTGAATTCAAGTTGGGGGTGAGTGTGTATATTGACAGATTTCCCAGTTTTGTTTTCATTTAAACAGCTGTTTATTCCAGCTCGGAGACAAATGTAGCTTAAAATGTTAAATTCTTCTCCATGGGAATTTCTTACTTTTCCATATAAATCTCTTAGTATTTTATGAAGACTTTCTGAAGATTTTTTTTTGATATTTTTTTCCCGTTTTGCTATCTTCCAGTTCACGCAGTTTTTCTTCATCCAAAATGGCATGTCTATTACTATTGGGATTTTTGTTGCTGGTAATTGGTCACCGTTTTATATTTACTGTAAATCTGTAACTGTAAACACGATGGCTACCGGTACTTTAAATTCTGTGAGGCAGCGCAGTGTTTTGAATATGTGACAAGGTTCCAACTGTCCATATCCATCTAATATAGACAGCTGGAACCTTGCTCTACCAATCACACTGCTTTTTTCACGTTCCATTGCCAGACCTGTATTTTACATACATACATACATACATACATACATACATACAGCAGAACCTCATTTATCCGCACCCCATTCACCCGTGACTTCAATTATCCACGGCTCTCTGACAAGTTTTAACTCTGAAATACAGTACATTGCCAGTATAGACTTACCTCCTGCTGTGCACACACACACACACACACACATAACAACGCATGCATCAGTCTAAAACTCGTACAGTCGACGTGAAGACAGCAGCGCTACAGGTGGGAATATTAATTTCTGGTATGAGAAGCAGAAGGATGCTGATTCTGTAAAATGACTTCTCATGAGGCAGTTGCTTTGTGAATCCCAACAAACATTTTGCCTCACTGAAACAAAAGACTATGATGGACTTTCTCAAGGCTCAAAAGAACGACTTGCAGCAGCGAATTGTTTAAAAAAAAAAAAAAAAAAAAAAAGAAAACACTTTGGTTGGTACGTATATTGTTGAAATGTAAGAAAAGTTAAAAATTATAGAGCAGGTTTATTTAGTTTTAAAGTAAAAACCAAATTAATAGAATTGTATTTTTTTGTTTGAAATCCCAGAAAACTTGAAACACTTAGCTACCATTATTTAATATTAATATGTGGAATAAATGAACGAATGCCTTGTGATATTTCTAGCTGCTAGACACACGACTTAGTTTCTAGGACAATTGTGAGCTCCCATGGGTTTAATAGCTTATTCCCCATCATAAAATATCTTATGATCGTGTAGCTTTGTAGTATTTTTATTTATTATTATTAAACTGCTGCTGCTTCGAAGCTGTGTGACTGATCAGGTTCTGACTTGGCAGGTAACAAGCTGGATAAATTGTCTGTAAGGCTCTAAAAAATTTTTGCTGCTGCGTCCTTGCAATTGGCGTCATGACGCATTATTCAATAAAACCTTTTGAAATCTTCTTCTTGGGAACCGGTGAAGCAATTCATCTGAAACTTGGCACATATCATCAGCATCCAAATCCGCATCAAGTTTACGAAGCAGAAGTTGCTGCGATAAATTTTAATGTCAAAATGGCTGCCACAAATCTTATCGAAACATGCCTCTAGTAACAAACTTCAGCAGTTTGAAAACCGTTTGTCCAACAAACTCCAAACTTGGTAGTTATTGTCCCAGTAACAACGAGATACAAATAAATGTGAAAATGGTGATGTTTTATAAAACAAGATGGCTGCTACTTATACGTTTACATTTGAAATTTAAACCTGCGTCAGTTGACAAACAATTTACTTGACTAACTCCAAACTTCACAAGCATCTTCCCTGATACGGTATCAATACAACTGACTTTTAAAATATTGTGTTAACTGGAAACAAAAATGGCCGTTTGACACATTTTTTAGAAACCTTTCGAAATCATCTTCTTTAGAACTGGTGAAGTGATTGATCTGACACTTGGCATATATCATCAGCATCCAAATCTGCATCAAGTTTGCGAAACAGAAGTTTCTGCGATAAATTTTAATGTTGAAATGGCTGCCACAAACTTTAACAAAATGCGCCCTTAACAGCAAACTGCTACTATTTAACCAAAATGGTTATGTTTTATAAAACAAGATGGCCACCAGGTGTACGTTTACATCCAAAATTTAAAACTGCCTCAGTTGACAAACGATTTACTTGACTAACTTGAAACTTCACAAGCATCATCCTTGACACTGTAGCAATACAACTGACTTTTAAGAAACTTGTGTTAAACAAGATGGCTGCCTGACTCATTTTTGAAAAAAAAAAAAAAACTTTCAAAATCTTCTTCTGTGGAACTGTTGAAGTTGCTGATTTTAAACTTGGCACATTGAGAACTAAACACCCTGAGACGGGTACTGATACTGGGGCTTGGGAGCCGTAAAACTGCCTGGCAGTTCTAGTTATTATTATTTTCATTTTTTTGGTAACGGAAAAAGCTAGGGAAACAGGGTTGGAGATGAATCACATTTTGATTTTGCTAGGAGTAACACTGTCAAAGTAAACTAATTTTAAAACATTCTTCTGTCTTTGTAATATATTGTATTGCATACCTCTTCAGTAAACACTAATTTGGTTTACATTACTAGTTTCTGTATTTTATTCATGCATTCTATTTGCACGCAATGACATCAGTGGACCTATGTCACCCCAAGCAGGCGGATAAACAGAGTTCCACTATATATGTGTTTTTTATAAACAGTACAGGCAGTCCCTGCACTTAAGACACAATTGGTTCCTGTAAGTCGAAGCATATTTTCCCCATAGGAACAATGTTATAAATTGAGGTTACATTCCTGACTCTTCGGCCAGATAATATAGTTTTACAAAAATGACAGGTTATATTGTACTCATGCAAATATTTATTTATCTCTTTACACATTCAGCCCGGTAGTTACACATATATTACTCAGACACCTACCTGGCTTGTTTAAAAGTACAGACTCGGGGCTTCCCAATGACGTGTTTATTCAGTGCGTGTATGCTGTACTCCTAGAAGGAAATACGATCGCCTGAATTTAAGCCCCTCATCATGTGACAGAGTTCAGAGCTCTTATCAGTCATTGTTAAGGGCAAATAAATTCTAGAACCCCCCCCCCCCCACCTCCCCCAAAAAACAGTTACATGCATAAAAACGGCAAGTACTGCTGTTCGGACACCGAGCGTGCGCACATGACGCATGACTCAGGTCTTGCCGTTTCGTAAATACCGTACCAATGTTGTAAAGTCGAAGCAGGATAATAATGTAAAAGAGTCGTAAGTGCCGTGCATTGTAAATTGAGGATCTCCTGTACATAACATCATGAATACTTTCATTTTCGGGGCATTGGTGCCAGCCATGGTATAATGGTTTTCAAAACTCCCTCCATGCAAGGATAAAAGTGATGTGAATAATAAATAAAAACAGAAGCTTTGTTGAGGTATACCAGTGTCATCATTACTAGTTAACTATAAAATGGTTATTGATTTAGTACACCCTACGGTACCCAAAGCTTTGCTAAACATTCATTTTCAATATATCTGTCTGAACCAAGTGATTTATATTTACGGCAACCAGGCTTGCTGAAAAATATATTGCCTGCCTAAACATAACAGAATACATTAACAACCAAAATGCAAAGGCAACAAAATACATTTTATTTAATAATTACTGTAGTATTTAGCCCATTCTAAAGTCAAATAAAATACAGATAGCAGCCAAATACCACTTTAGGATTGCCAATTAGATATCCTTAGAAAGCATTGGGATGGAGTCTCTTTACTGGAGTGGGGGGCAGGGCACAATTTTGATACGTTAAATAGAATATTCTACTACAAGATCTGGCAGGTATTACCAGCCTCACTGATACAAGAGTGATAAAGTGCAAAAATGTAAGTAAGTTCAGCAGGTATAAAAACTATGGAATAGGGTTGAAAAAACTAAATTTGCATGTGAGAGTTACACATTGTCACGCTGGTACTAGAATCACAGACAGGTTTTAAATTAAATAACATAGAACAAAGCAGCAATACAATTTTATAATTTCAGCTAGAATAATACAAACCACTGCTGCTACACAATATACCAATACACATTCAGGACTCTTCAATCTTTGGCATTATCAATCAAAACGCACAGCAAATTTGACATTTATGAAAACCAAAAGAGGAAGTCATTGGATGTGGATTTCAATGGTAAGATCACATACAATTTTTCATTGCAAAACAACAAAACTGGGACTTATTTTATATTGAGATGCTCATTTCTGAATCAAGCCCTGCTATCGCAGATGTTTCTTGAAGTTCATAGGAATCTGTTCTCCATCCCGAATGGCTGTCTTCATGCTTGTCTTTTCCACCCTGCAGATGTTTTACACATATATTTTAATACAACATTGTGTAAACAAACAGCAGAACTCTACATTGCATTTATACTGTACACATTGAATCACATTTCTCACCAGGCAAGTTTCTCCAGTCAAACATTGTATTTTCTTTTGTTACCACTTAAGTGCCTTGCTATCTAATAAAACTGAATTCAAAATAATTACGTCACCTGCTAACCATGTGCAATCTCTAAATGGGATGGCATTTACAGGTCAGAATGTATGTATTCAAATTACTGGAGCTCTAGAACCTTTTTTTTTTTATTAAATAGTTTTCTTCTAGAAAAAGATGTTTCATTAATGCCCTGCCGCATTTAGATTTATTTTAATGTAACAGGTAGCTAGATGTAGGTGTTTAAGCACAGTGTCCTGATTTGAGTACATTGGTAAAAATGTTAGCTTCCACACAATACTGCTGGAAGATACTGTTTTTTTGTGTAATGTTTTTCTATTTTGGATGTTGCTATGCGTTGCCTTGTATTTCCTTTACTTCAATGTAAAAGCAAGCTTTTACACATTCTACACATTCCTTATATTGGTATGATATATGGAGGCTGTCTGAGTTTTGTACTCTTCTGTACCAATGTCTGTGTCTTGTAATCTTGTGGATCAATATATCTTATTAGCAGGGTGTGTGTGTGTCAAAAGCATGAACTATTAGTATGGACCAAGAAAATTAGGGGAGGATACTAAGCTGTACTGAAGACAGTTACAAAATGAATGAATTGTTGAAGAATGACACAACCGCAGGCTAGGTATAAAAAAGACATATTTAGAGCCCTCTTGTAGACCAGAGGAAGAAGATTGCTACATTCTTCTCTCCCCAAAATTGGTAATTATGCCTTTTTCGTATTGTCTGCTGTTCTGTAAGTCTCAAAGTATTTGTATTAAAGGGATTCATTGTTACATTGAGTGAGTCATTCATAGTTAATCTACAAAATAAGACTCACACCACTGAGCCACTTAACAATATGCCGATTTAACTCTGGCCAGATGTACTTCAAAGTAAACCAAATAATTTAATACTACTGTGGAAAAAACACAGCAGCCTTTTAAAGAAAGGGATGTACTCCTACCTCATTTTCCTGTTCTGTTTCCTGGTCTTGTTTGCTATAATAAAAAAAGCAAAGAAAGCTATTTAGATCCATGACATGAATACAGGCTACATCTTATGTTTTTTTTATTTTTATTTTTTTTATCTGCACTGATGGACAAAATCATTCATAAGTGTTCCTATTGCAGGTCTGCCCATCCAATTATTGGTACAGGCCATTTCCTCAGCAAGCTTATATTACTTGATTGACTGCAAAGGGAATTAGATTTATTATATGCAAGTCCTGAAGAAGCAGTACATTATCTATTCATATAACATACGTATTAAGATTACTTACCAGCTTTCTTTTGCATTTGGGTTCTCAAATGATTGGTAAGGATTAGAAATGCTCAGGGTGTTTGTGTCATGATCTCCAGCCACATCTTTTAGGTGTTTGTTTCTGAAAATGATTAGATGCAGTGTAAGGCTGTGGTAACAGGTGGCAAAGGGAGTGTTGTTTATTATTTTGTTTATTAGTGTTTCTGTGTTGTTATGTGTTGTGTTATTTTATTAGTTAGTTAGCTGTGCATTTTAAATATTTATAACTCTTCATTTGTTTTTATATGACTGCTATGTCTTTTCATCTGTCCTTTCTCTCCGTATCTCTTTTTCTTTTTCAATTTATTTATATGACTAAGGGGAGTACTGTCAGGGCCTTCAAGGTATTTTCTGCTGACCAGACAACAGCAACTAAACCGTTGACAGCAGTTACAGTGCTCACATGTATGCCGCAAAAGGCACTCCAATGTTTTCCTGAAGGGCCTGCGATGCTATCAACCAATAGAAGACCACCATTTTCTCTGCGGCAGTCCAGTCATAAGTGAGCGGAGGCAGGACATAAACAGTTGAAGGTATTCTCTGCCTCGGCTGAAGGTCTTGAGCAAGTTTATCCAATCAAAGATCTGCCCCTTGTTATGAAGGCATTCTCTGTTTCAGTTGAAGGGAGTTTAACCAATAGGAAAGTCAAAGATCTGCCCTGGTTTTGCCATTGTCCAATCATTAATGAGCAGAGGTGGGACATAAATATGATAGGGTAAGTGGTGTAAGAGGAGCTGAATTTCACTCGCTATTGCTTATTATAGAGACCGTTAATGAAAAATTGGAAGTAATAATTCAAATTGCTTTTTACACGTTTTTAAAGAAGAACTTTCTCAGAAAAACTGGAGACTTAAAAAGGGAGGCATACATCACAAATACCTGAACCAACACAGGAAGGGAAGGGATATACTTACCACTTCCAACATTCAAATTATGAAAGGTATCTGTGGCTTACAGGTAGCTGTCAATTAAAAAAATATATACTGCTGGAACTGTCTTTTGTTCACTACAGAAAAGGCGTGTGTTGACGCTGCTACCCCAGTAGATTTTGTCACGGAATGCCACAGCTAGACACAATGACTGACTAAAACAAAATTACAGAACATTGCCAGAATGGAAAACCCAAAGGACTGTTTTAATGGTGTAAACCCGCTATGCAACGCACTCCATCACTGACACAGTTCCCTTACCTGCTTACCAAAGGGCAATTGTACAAAGATTGTTTTGTCATTTACTGTTTTGTATAACATTGGCGTGGGTAAAAATAGCAAGGGTTTTGAAAACAAATAAATATTAAACTTACCAGGGGGAGGTTATTTTGGGAGGTGTACACTAATGTAAGGCTTTGTTTTGTTATTATTATTATTATTATTATTATTATTATTATTATTATTATTATTATTATTATTATTATTATTATTATGGTAGTTAAACAGCCTGCATTTTGTTGTTTAAAAGTTTTCTTTTGTATTTTCAGTTCTTCGCATTTGGTGTTGAATTCTGTGAAATATTTTTTTTGTTTTTATGAATTATTTTTATTTATTTGCTTTTGGATTTGCTATACCACTGGAGGCCTCTAATAAATGTCACATATTTGACATTTTAAATCTCGTCTTCTGATTCCTGCACCAACCACTTGTGTACTTCTGCCACGATTGTTACTGAATAATTGTACCCACACCGGCTTACATGGCACGCATGACTTGACCTGTGCATATGTTGCTGACTACGGATGTTCTAATTAAACTTACATTCTCAATTCTTTTTTCAGTTGTTGTATTATTAAAGAAGGCATGATGGGGCACTGATTATCAAAATGATTTTGGGGAAGGGAATATACTTTTATATAACATATTCCTTTTAATTTAAGACACACTTTTTAAACCAATTTTTCTTCTCAAAAATGGCCTGCGTCTTAGATTTGAGTACAGTATAGTGATGCATGTGTTAACATCACCAACAAAACATGTGATTGCCCCACTATACAAACAGCAACAAGCCTGACTGGCAGTTGAAGGGTTCCATAGTCGTTATCCTGTGTAGTGGATGCTCTCCTCCTCAGTGTAAACAAAGCAAGCTTTCACTCAGAGCCTGCCTGTGTAGCTGTGGTCGTGGTGCAGCAGCCTCGAACGGCACTGCTGTGTTCTTAAACAGGCATAGGCTCCCAGGGCACAGCCCTCAGCCAATCAGGACCTCCTGATCAGCTCAGCTCCATGCAAGCCTTCCTGTTTACCACAGCAGCAGCACAGCTGAACCAGCAACAGTGTCCTCCCTGTCAAAAAGCGCCATTCGCTTTCGGATTCGGATTCGAAGAGAAGCTTTTACAATTTCAGCGTTTCGCTATTAGGCTCAGACCCCTGTGTTTTTCTACTTGCCAAGTTCACAAAAAGGGAGAAAAACATGTGTGAGTAATCACAACTGGAAGCAATAGGCACCACATAACTGTAATGCTCTGTGTGACAGCAGACGGCTGCAAACTCAGCCAACATCAGTTTTGCTAGTAGCCTCAGGAAATGATAATGTACTTAACTGTCCTTTTCAGCATGACATCCATAAATTTGCCTAGCACTATAAAATGTAGACTGGGCTGTCCCTAAAGGCACAAAATAATTCAGAGTGCATTATACTATACCACCGGTTGCAACCAGGACATGCAACTTTTAATTATTATAGAATACACGGGTCCCTGTAAAATCTCAGGGATGCAATTTGCATTAAGTGTGTAGGAATATCAAAGATTTATTTTTCCAAAATTGTTGTTTTGTGTATCTTCAACAACACAAACAAATCCTGCAAATACCATTAGAATTCTCAATTGTACTTTAACAGAAATAGAGAAATAATGAATTTACCTTCTTATTGTTAGCACCACAAGCACAACAAACCCAATGATGACCAGGACGAGAAGAACACTCATAACAATGACCCCTGTCAGCTCAGGGGAGGTGGCTGACTCCTCCTTGTTCTCCTTCACTGACACTTCAACTTGTGTACCAAACACCTTGTGCAGCTGAGTCTTGATCAACTCATCTTCGTGGTTTAGAATTCTGCAAAGTAAGGCAGTAAGAAACTCTTCTCTCATCCCCTTTGCACTTCACAGAACTCACATCACATCAGTTTACTTACTTCAACTTCACTTAAAGCCGACAGGCCCTTCCCTGCTTGGTAACGTTTCCAGCGTTTATGACTCTGTATGCTGACACCCCCTCCTTCCACACTATATGTTTTATTAATAAATACATTACAATTGTTAATAAATAGTCCCAATTACAAATGCCTGCTTTTTTCATGGACTGGCAGCATATTTTTGAATGTCGCATAATACACAGAACTGTGTTCTGTGTTGGAGCGAGTTTTGTGGGGGTGTCAGAATATTAAAATATGCCCCCTCCCTCCCCCCTCCTCCCATGCTGTTTTGAAAGTACATCTAGCAGCTAAAAAACTGTTATTTTCTAGATCCGATACTTGCCTTTTCACTTGTTCTTTTGTAATGATCTGGTTGTTCGTATCAGTAGCTATGAACGAGATGAATGTCTCTTCTTCGCCAGATCTGGATATCTTTTCAATAATGTTGGCATATACATTGATAATGTTCACATTCAATTTTATTGAATCTTCAAGAGCCCTGCAATAGACAGCACCATAGAAAGAGCATGATTACATTTTTTAAAACTTTTTATTCATAAACTTAAGGTTTTAGGAAAACACTTCCTTGTTACCATACTGCTTTTTCTGATAACATTTTTTATTGACTAAAAGAAGAGAATGTAATATACAAGAGCAAACATTTTACAAAGTACCAAGAACTTTCTTTATAGTAGTACCAGATATATACATATTTGATTTAACATGTGTTCCTTTTGAAACTGCACATTTGAGACCAATTTAACAGAAGTGTAAAACAGGTAAGGCTTATGAAATTCTTTTCTTAGCTACAACTTCTTTCAAGGCATGGCTTGCACTGATACAACCCACTTCTTGGTGTATTGGTACAGCTCACACCTTCTTGTGTGTTGTTCCTATTATTGGTTTTCTTATGTTTTGTTTCGCATACCTTTTTACTTCAGTGATCTTCTTTTCCACAATATTAACTCTTTGGTCTATTGAGATCACCACAATGTCATTATCAGAGCTGCTATCAACAGTTACCTATAAATAAATCAAACAACAGGGAAGTGAAGTATGTAGGAAGAACTTTATTCAACTCGCTCATTATAAAAGCAGTATTAACCTTTATAAAGGCTTACTAATTGTTAATGATCTTTTATGGAATGCATTTGGCTTGAAATTAGGCTGAAGCGGTGCTCTGCTGTTCTTATACCCCCTACTGTAGTATTATACAGAACTTCACATCAGTTTATAGTACTTACGTCAACTTGAGTTACATCTGACAGGCCCTTCCCTGCTTGGTCTGTAACTTGGACCTTGAAAGAAAATTTTCCCACTTTGCCTGTCAAGGATACTGCAAAAATCTGTCCTGTCACTTCATCAACGTCAAATTCCCTACTGGAGGGTCCCTCAAGACTGTAAACCAGCATTCCATTATCCTCACTGTCTGGGTCTGAAGCCTGAGTCAATAAAATAAAGACATTTGCAATAGTTTAGACCACACAAATATAAATAAAGTGAAATTATATATCACAATAATGTATGTAACAATTACACAACCAATCAATTTATTTTTATATAACGCCTATAATGGCAACGGTTCTTTATCAATGCATTGCCTTCGGTTAAGAGAATTTGTCTACCCACAACTTCTGTGCAAACAATGTAAAGTGAATCAAAATTCTATTTAAAAAAATAATATATTATTCAAAGCTTTGATCTAGAAATATCTGCCAATCTGTCTTTCTAGTGGAAAGTTTACTGTGATGTAGATTCAGTGGTCTTGCATATGATATAATGTCTGTGACTTTTTAATGTGTGTCCAATGAAGGCAAGCAACACAATAAACAAGTTAAAGCATGTGTACAACAACATTAACAAAACCAAAAGTTTAAAAAACATGCAACAAAACATAATAAAAATACAACTAGAACTTAGAGTGAAATAAATTAGTTCAAAAAAGGAAATTAATATTAGACACCCAGATAATTTCGCCATCAGTAGGAACAACAGCACATACCTCAACTCTGATTACTGGGAACTTGTAAGGGACTGTATTAAAAACATTTGCAGAATAGCTCTTTTTGCTAAATGTTGGTTTTTCATTCACATCTTCAACCAAAATAGTCAGTCTTGCAATATTTGTAGGTGCTGTGACTTCAGTGGAAACGAACACCATAAAAAGGGGTACAAAAAAGACACGTTTTGTTTACTCACATTTTCCGGTTTAAATTGAAGACATTAAAAAAAAAAAAAAATGGTTGTCATTACATTTTTTAAGTTTATGTTAATACTGTATTTCTATGTTTAAATCTAGGCAACCAAAGGTCTACCCACAACCTCTCTGTAAGCAGTGTAAAGACTTCCACCCAACATGATGCTCCAACACTAAGAACATTTGTTAGGTATTTTAGAATCGAGCAGGAGACGCTGGCAAAAGGCTTAAGAAATTTGTTTACAGAGTATAACTAGGCTTGCTACTATTCAATTTTTATTTTTTTGCCAAATTGACAATTAATATCGACATTTTTTTTTCCCGATCTATATTTTTCAATTCAAGCACAGAATGGGTGAAATCGACTTTTATACTTAAAAAAAAAAAAAAAAAAAAAAAACTAAACTTTTTTGCCATTGAAAAACGTCTAATTCAGGGAAACCCCTTTATCATATTCAACATGCAACAAAACCATGGTTACCAACATTCTAATTGAAGTAACGTTTGGTCATAGTAAAGCTATTTCTTGTAAAGATAAAGATCCTACACACATTTAAAAATGGTCTCAAATAAACTGTAGAAAACACAGCATATACAAATGTATTACACAGACTTTTATAGCATACATTTATGAGTAAAAATAATATGCACAGAACAACACATTAGATATTTGAACAGAACTGACCCTCTCCAGCTTCAGCACAGCTTGGAAGGCAAGGCAGACGGGCCCGCTTCGTCCTGCTGCGGAGACTTCAGCCCTTGGTCAGGTATTGTGCCCCATTTTCAAATCAATCTAGTAACTGTCACCGTATACCTATAGCTAAAGCTTACTTACACCTTAACCCACTAATTTCAAAGTAGGTGCTTTGAATGACAGGACAGACAGCAAGTATAAAAACTACACAAACTAGAGAGGATTTCTAAATTATTATTTTTGGTAAGAAAAAAAAAAAAAAAAAAAAACAGCAAATGGTTTTACCAACGTTTATCCTATATAAATTTATTTCAGTCTATCTCATATTTTTTGGGGAATTCAACGCTTAGTGAGCATTACTGAGTAATATCGAAAAGTAGCAAGCCTAAGTATAACCCTGTTATTTCTGCAGGTTAAAGGGGAGCACACTGTTACAGATGGTTGAAACATCTGAGAACTTTCAAATTGTTAGAAAGAAACTACCTTTCCTAGAACTGGAGCCAGCTTCGTTTGCCTCTACAGTGATGATGTACTTTGAGAGCTTCTCATAATCCAGATTGATGGTGGTCATCAGTTCACCAGTGTTTGAATGCAATAGGAAATGACCTGCAAACAACAGAAACAGAATAAGTGTTTGCTTAAGGCATCATTAGATAACAAAAAAACTGATTGCCCACTCACCAAGTTCATTTCCATTTAAAATTGTATATGTCACAGGCATTCCTGAAGTATCCAGCACAGCAAAGGTATAGACCACATGGTTCATTCTTGTGTTTTCTTTGACATGTACACTGGGTGGTAACAAACAAACAAACACAGACAATGAACATAAACATCTTTTTGACCAGTACTGAGCTTTAAATGTGGTCTTAATGTCTGCAAAGAAAGGCTAGGTAGAGGGGAAAATGGTACCAAGGGCAATTTACCAAATGCAGCAAAAAGAAAAACATTGCAAGCCAGTCAGTGTGGACCTTTGCTTTTTACAGTAACTATGCTTATCCTTAAACATAATAATGATGAAACTGACCACAAAAATCAAAAGCAGTAAAAGTTTCCCACTAGAAAGTTCTTGAAAAATAATATTTTGTTTGTGTTGCTATACCAAATATTATACAGATTTTCCAAAAGCCCCAAAATGAGGCCTACAATGGAAATATCAACACCCTACTACTACATGTACGATTGTAATTTGTTTCAATCAATAATTACTGCAGCTTTTAACATAATGCTTTACCTTCCGAGTTAATTAAAGACCATTGTTTTAAAGTATGTTTTGTTAATCTGGATAGTTTGATTTTACATTTAATGAAACATGTCTAGACTGTTGTTGTTAGTGATATTTTGTATAACAACAACATCCTATAGTCACAAAGGTAAGAGCCTGAACTAATAAGAAAGCATTATTGCATTAGCCAATCAGTGAAAAAGGAAAGCGATTGCCAGTGAGGAAATATTTAGCTTCCAACAAACAGTACAGTCTAAAAATGCATCCAAATGTATTTCCCTTATTAAAAGAATACTTAAAGATGTGATGCTTGGGGTGAACTTCTTTTACAAGAGATGAAGCCTTGGGAGAGTTATTTGATTGGCTCACCTGATATCAGTCTTGTTGAAATCAGGCACTTCAGGCCTGTCATCTACAACCTGCACATTAACAACGGCTGTGCTGTTGAGTGAGGGTTCACCTCGGTCCCGCGCTTCTACAATGAAGGAGTAGTCTCCAGAGCTGGGGAGTTTCTGTATCGTTATAATCCTTCCTTTAAGCTGGTTCTCAATAAGAAAGTATTTGCTGTGCGGCTCATCATCCAGTAGATGATACTCTATTACACCATTACTCCCCTAAGGACAAAAATTAGTGTCATGTTAGCTTCTAAACCCTTTCACCATTACCATTACTGGAGACACTTTCACTGTGCTAAGGGCCATTTTGGTTCTTTTCTGTCTTAACTTTAAATTCAGGAGAGTTTTAAAAAATAACTTAAAATCAAAACGGTTCACCTATGGTCTTTTCATTGCTGTAAATCACATGGTCTGGTTGCAGCTTTAATACCATACTTTCTAAATGGCATGCTTTATATTCTTGAAAATACTGACCTGAATGATTAATTATCAATAACACATGATCACAGTCATTAATTTAGTATTTCATCCAAGAAGTCCAACTGAGAATACATTTTATATTATTTACATACAGCACTTGAGAAAGGCATGAAGGAAACTTTACCTGATCTTTATCAGTAGCAGTAACTGAAGTTACTTGAGTTCCCAGTGGGGATGTCAGATTCACACTGGCTGTATAGTTACTTTGAGGAAACACTGGAGGGTTATCATTCACATCCAGTACAGAAATAATCACGGTTGTTTGATTCTGTAAATGAATATAAAGACTCAAATAAGCCATGGAACAGCTCTGTTTGTGTGCCCCTTAAAGTTTAAACAGGTAAAGTATATGACAGGTACAATGGAAACCAATTAGAGATTTGGGGGAAGTAAAGTACCTGCCCAGAATATATCTGAACTACCCAAAGTAAAATGTAAAATAATATTTGCTGATCTGCAATTAAGATGACAATATCCACTGGGATTTTTTTCTTAGAGTTAAAAGGGTTTTTTGTTTTGGTTTTTATTTTTTAAAGGGAAACATAGACTAAACACTACAATAGACCAACAAGCAATATAAAAACGAATAAATTAACTTTTTTGTACTGTCCTTATAAAAGGTTTACCATGGTATTTTTTCATTTTTACCGTGCTTTCCTAGTGGTTAGACTACGTATTTACATAGTTTACCCTGATTTGTCATGTTTAATTATATGCTTTACCATACCCTGCAATTCTTTCAACTCACAGACCAAGGCAACCTGGTACGTTTTACCTGTCAGGTACCATTCACTTATCTCTTCCTTTAAGAGAAGTGGGACTATGCTTACCAGAATGCATTGGGGTGTGAGCTGAAAAGCCTGAACTGTCCCTGTGAACATGGAGCCATATGGCCACCTTAATATTAGGACTGTTCCAATTAACAGATTAACCACACTGGTTAATCAACTAAAAGATCTGATCACAGATAAAACTTTTTTTTTTTTTTTTTTTTTTACTATTTAATTGTGCATTCTAGGTAGACAGAGAAATGGGGGCTGCTATTTAGGGAAGTGCTTATTTGACGCATGCATTCTCTCTCCCCAGAAATGGTGGGACACAAGTTTTAAAATCGTAGAAAAAGGGGTTAAAATTGTGTAAAAATCATAATTGTTGTCTTGTTTTGTACAAAGATTGCTGACAGTGTGCTACGTATGTATGTATGTATATACTTGGAACTGGAATGTTTATTTACATTGATTTAAATTGCCAAATGTGTGTCTGCAATCATGTGCATTGTAATCAGAGCTGTTGAGCGCTGTGGTAAAATCCAGTGCGGTGCATTTATCCAGAATAACATAATAAACTGTTGATGTAGTTATTAACCTCTGAGTGTTTTTTGTTTCTTTGTTTGAGCATTGCTAATAATCTTGCTGTTTAGGAGTTACCCCAGAGTGGTTAAACAATACACCTATAACTGTGCTGCTCTGTAGGGCTTGTGTGACTGAGTTAACATCAGCTCTCAAAGTCACTTTTATTAGGGTAATAGGACGGAAAGGTAACATTTGTTACATTTACTAAAATGTAAGTAATAATAACAATGGCTTTAAACACACCAAATTCCCATTTAATTGCTTTAGATTCTATTGATATAAGTATTACTATGCAGGATAGCCGCTATACGATCACTACCTTTATTTAAAATGTGCACGGATGCTCCCGAGTGGCGCGTCTGGTAAAGGCGCTCCATGAGGAGTGCAGGATGCACCCTATAGGCTGGATGTCGCCAGTTCAAGTCTAGGGTATTCCCCTGCCGACCGTGGACGGGAGCTCCCAGGTGGAGACACACAATTAGCTGAGCGCCACCTGGGAGGGGGTGGCCAGGGTGTCCTCGGCTCACAGCACACCAGTGACCCCTGTGGGCTTGCCTGTAAGCTGCTCAGAGCTGCGTTGCCCTCTGACGTTGTAGCTCTGAGGTGGCTGCATGGTGAGCCTGCAGTGTGTAAAAGAAGCTGTCGGCTGACGGCACACGCTTCGGAGGACATTTTCTGTTTTCATGTTTTGAAAGGTAATGATAAAATATCTACGTTTACCTGATGGAAAGGAGCGGTTTTGTTGTTTGTTGCAGTCACTGTAATACTGAATTCATTGAGGATTTCATAATCTGGAGGGGTTTTCACTGTGATAGTACCATCAGCTTTGATCGCAAAAACGTCGCTGCCATCTGAAAGTAATTGAAACTAATTTCACATAACATGTTACATACAGTAAGACTTTTCAATCTACAGCAGCCAAGATAAAGCTGTTGCATCTCAGTGGATATAATCTAATACATTTCTTCAGATCTGTTTAAATATGGTACAGGGTTTTCACTATTAATTTAGATATGCTCATTTGAAGTTAAAAACATGAAAAGGTAGAATATCTTCAAATTAATTCACAGAAACTGAGGAAAGATCGATAAAACATGAGTTAAACAATGTAAACAAACTGTTGCTATGTGAAATACAGGACAATTTATAGGTTAAAGTCCATCACCATCAGGGTGTTTCACCAATGTCATAAACTCAAAGACCAAAGGGTGCTAATCATGATTGTTAGTCAATAGTAAAACCCTCTGCACTGTCCTGTGTTTTAATCTTCATTAAACAATGTCTAATAATCTTCTAGCTAATTCTGTGACCCAACAAAACTGTGGATACGCCAGAGAAAACAACAAAGAGTATAACCACCTTTTAAATTATTTGTTCACTTTTATTGCGTATGCCTGAACAATAAATAAATATATACTGAAATTATGACAAGGATATACATTTTTCTTAAATCTAAATGTAAATGTTGCTTCGCTGAGGACAGCATAAAATAAACCAAAAAAGGCGGTAAAGCCTCTGTTCATAAAACCATTCCCCCGAACCCTCTCCCTCCTGCATGATCTCCAGTGGAAGTTTCATTACCTGTGATATCATACACAATGAAGGCATTGTCACCCGTGTCCTGATCAACGGCAGTCACCTTTCCAATCTCTGTTCCTTCAGGTGAATTTTCCTTAACAGTCATAGGCTGCACTGGTTCAAATTGTGGTGGACAGTCGTTGATATCAACTATACTGACTACCACAGTGCAGTAATCCCGCTTCTTTTCTGGTACGCCATTGTCTTCAGCATACACAACAATCTAAAGAAGTCATGAAGAAAAAGGATTTAAGCTTTGGTAAGAGAATAACCTATGCTACCTGACAGGGCAAAGGCACATTTTCCGAAAGAAATAAAACAGTTGCACAGCTATAGGACTAGTAATAATGTGCTTGCTCCAAACTCCAACTAAGTTTTTTCTGGTTCGTTTTATACCACCAACATTTTTAATTCTTTTCAGCAAAACTGCCATATAATACACCATATTAACACATCTGTTAAAAGGGGTTTAATCCTACACAGTAACAATCCCACACAAATGATTATTAATGATGACACAAACCTGGTATTCTACAGGTCCAACCTCAAAATCAAAAGACACATCTGCGTATAGAGTTCCATTAACCGGACTGATCCAGAATTTGCCGTCTCCACCACTGAGGATAGAGTATGTGAGCTCTCCATTTCGACCGCTGTCTTTATCAGTAGCAAAGAGCTGTATTACCTCTGTGGGCACACTCTCCTCCTGTACAGAACAGGCAGAGCAAACACAAACGGTTTTTGGAATGTTTTTTATACCAAACTGTATTACAGTGCTTTGTTTTAAAATAATTTAATAATAATTTCTTTGTATAGTAGGCCTATATGTGCAAGAGACACTCATAGACCTGATAGTGTTCATTTACAATGCCCAGACATTAATAAAGCAACTGCAATGTAGTATAACTGATATAATATTTTTACATATCCAATGGATGGGACCCCAGTTTCCAATTAAATTGGATCACAATAATTCCTGCAGTCAAAGCTGGTGCTATAGACAGGACATGACCATTCATATAGTAAATCTCACCTAATTTTTTTATGTAGTGGAACTTCCTAAACAATAACATAATTCACAACTTAAGAAATGTTATATGAAAGGAGCTGTGTGCCAGCTATACCACTAGCTACTTCTGGGTTCTTAGGGTTGTTTCAGGCAAACTAGCTCAAATTTACATTTTTAGACTGATCGGTTCAAGGGTTCAAAAGTTATTGAGAGGTCAAAATGTGGTTGATGGGTACCCCCCTTTAATGTTAACCAATCTTTTACTCAAAAAAGGTTTGTGCTACAGACTTGTGGGAGGTGTCATGTTATTGGAAAGTGCATGGCAAATTCAAAAAAGGTAAATTTGAAAGAAACACACCTTAACAACATTTTTAACCTTTGACCTTGAGGTGAAACCCTAAAAATACAAACCTCCAAAAATTACCAAAAAAAGGTCAAGGTCTCAGCTTCGTCTGTGCAAAATTTCAGGAAGGTAATATTTTTGGTTTGCTTTATAAAAAATCTAAAACATAACCTGCCCCCCCTCCCCATTTCTAAGAAACCTGAATAATCTTCAGGTAACAAACATTTCATTTGAATGAGATGACTTGAGTAAATGAATAGCACATCATCAGTGGGGAAAAAAAGTCAGAACTTTCTATTCCAGGAGAACAGTTACTTTTATGTGACGTCGATGTTACTAGCACTGCTATCACAGTAATGAAGTAAAGGATGGAAGACGTCAATCAAGGCTTTGCACTCAATTCAGAATTTGAGAACGTCCCATCGATGTGAGTATAATAGGTTCTAGGAATTCATTCAATCCAAACTCCTCTCCCAAGTGAAGGAAAAACTTCCCCACCTGAGGAAAATGCATTACTTCAGTGATGGTTGTGCTGCCCAATACAAAAAACGGTTCAATTTCATAAATCTCTGCCACCATAAACTGGACTTCAGCTTGGATACAGTAGGATTTTTTTTGCAACTTCACATGGCAAAGGCCCTTTTGATGCACTAGGGGAACAGTCAAGCGAAAGACTGCAGCATCCAACTTGTGGCCAGATTGCAACCCCTGAAGATGTATTTATTCTGCAAGACTGCCTTTGATAGATTTTGGGGACGTATGTCCAATTCATACACCCTGGTGGGAAATTAAGGCAATAACGCTGTCCAGAGAAGGATGACAAATGCTGTGTACCCCATGGCAGCTTTCTTTGCAGGGTTATATGCCCTGTTCTTACTTTGTCTTCCTCAAGAGGCTACAAGTTTCAGAATCAAGACCTCAAAAATGAGAGACTGTGGAGAGAGAAAAGGGGTCATTGACTGATGTGACTTTGTTGTTGTAATTCTCCTGGAACAGAAGGTGCTGACTTTTTTCCCCCAATGATGATGTGTTATTCATTTACTCATGTCATCCAAACAAAAACCAATACCTTCCTGAAATTTTGCACGAAGCCGAGGCCTTGATTTTTATTTTGGGGGTTTCACCCCAAGATCAAAGGTCAAAAACTTTGTTAAGGTGTAGCTTCCTTTTGTTTTCTTTCTAATTAATCTGTATACCTTTTCTGGATTTGCCGTGCGACTAAGTTCTCTGTAAATCGGAAATGGTAGGGTGTAACCTGTTGGGTGATGGAATGACCCTTCTGCTGGGGTACCCCAAATTCAGAGTATGCTATTTAACCCCCTTACTTCTTTTAGGGATTGTTTTATGGAGGAGTTGGAAAAAACAGGAGGGAAATCGTTCTCATCAATAACAGTGATGTTCACAGATGCCTCACTGAACACACTAGCTTGAGCAGAGTCCGTAGCTCTAACATGTATCATCACAGGGAAGTCTTTCACTTCCACCAGTTGCTTTTCTGTTTTAATCACTCCGCTGAATCCATCAATAGAAAAGTATCCTGTCAAAAATACAATAGGAAACCATTTAGCTTTTGATATGGTCAAAAATACACACACACACACACACACACACACACACACACACACACACACACATATATATATATATATATATATATATATATATATTGTGATGGAGTACACACAGCACCTGCGGTATTATTGTTTTACAGCCTGGATGGGGTTGAAATGCCCCATCCAGATAAAATCGTGAGAATGTGTCGTCAACAGCTTGACAAACTGACTGTTAACCATGCATTTGAGAAAACCCGTGCCGAATGTGGTCAAGGGAAATGGTCTATAAACTAGGTAGCTGATAGCCAGTTAATCCCTTGGTCACAATATAAAAGCAAGCAGCGTTGGCTGTACATGGTTAGTGTGTTCAGAGGCGGAACGAGAGAAGAGACGTAAAGCAAAAGAAACCGTTTTGGTAACAGTTGATACTTGATTGTTTCATGTCTGTTTTCTGGACTAGCACGATACTTGTTTTGTTCCATGTCTGTCTGTCTGTCTGTCTGTCTGTTTTGGCCACTACGCTGTTTTGTTTTGTTCAAACATTTTTTAGTTTTTTTTTATTATTATTGATACTCAAGTACTGCGTCTGTCTTCTCCCTGGTCTGACGTCACCCGCAAGCCATCCTGCCACAGGCATTTACATACATGCTTAAATGACAACTATTTTGTGTGAAAGCCCCTTTCCTTGTCATAGCCACCAATCAATTTGGTCATTTCATGCATATTTTATTTTTGTTCTTGGTTTAGAGTTTTACATTTATATAACTTTGTCATAGAAATTGAGGCAAACCTTGCATTGGTGCAGACAGGGCAACAATTTTGCCCATTAATGCTAAAATCCCACATTTTTGTTTTTGTATCCTTCTTAGTTTTGCCCAAAAATGAAATTTCTGGACCTAGTAGTCATTGATATAAGTGAAAAAAAACAAAACAAACAAACAACATGTAAATTACTCCACAAAGTATTTGAATGCAGTCCTCATATACTTTACCTTTATCATTGCCAGTCTCAATACTGTATATCACCCGTGAAGCATAGAGTGCTATGGTTTGTATAACAACAGTTCCGGGAGCTGCTTTCTCACTTAGCGGCTTTGGCTGATAGTCAACTGCCAAGAAAACTGGGAACGTTGTGTTGTTTGGCACGACAGTTACAGTCACCTTGTGGGGAAATAAGGGGAGGTATGATACGTTCAAGCTGCTGTGTGCCACAATCACGTTCAGTTTTACACTTAACTATCTGCATTGCTTCAACATTCCTGCACTTCAGACCTGACTAGTTTGTTTTCATTAGGATCCATACAGGAGAGTCTTGATATTAAAAAAAAAAAGATTGGTTAGTTGCGAGAACATTTCCTAGTTGGTTGCTCCACTGCATCAATCATTTGCTACTTCTTTCAAATAGACAATGAAAAAAGGAGGAACGGTACAGACCCATTTCAAGCAGGTTATCATCAGTTTGTAAGCCAACGGTGGACCGAGTCTATTCAATTTAGAAGCAGTTGAAAGTGCGTATATTTTTTAAAATTATATGTTATATGCAAATGCTTGAAACAGACATTGTATGTCCGTTTATCACTAAAACATTCAATGGTGAAACAAAGGAAGGCTTCTTGAACCAATGTAAATGAAAACATACATAAAAAGACTTACCCTTTCAGTGTTAGATAGTTTGGGTGATCCATTGTCTGTAGCCATAATTTTAAGTGAATGTTCTACAGTACCACTGGTAAGTTTTGTCAAGTCTTTTGAAAGAGTGATTTTTCCGCTTGTGTTGGAAATGTCAAAAAGACCGTCTTTATTTCCTTCTGGAGAAGCAAAGAGGGGAAAAAAAAGCAATAGAGATATCCATAACAGAAGCATGTGTGGGTTGTTTTATTTTTTTTTAAAAGGAAAAAAAAAAAACACTTTGTAATTTCACAAAACTAGAAAAACAGTCATAGAGTATTCTCTTCTTATAGTACGTGCAAAGTATGGAAAATAAAGTATGTTTAAATCCAAATTAAAACAGCTAAATTCAGATAATTACTTATTTTTTTCCCCCCCGTCATTCTTTTTTTTGGATTTGAATTAATGCAAGATTGAGATCTGTTAAAATGATATACTCTGTACCATTGGATACAATCTTTCAATGCTAGAACAATTAACAGTTGTTCTATAAGATAACTCCAGTTCACTCAAGGGACATCCTGTCTTTGAGCATTTCACATTAATATAGAAAAACTGAAGGCACAAACGACTTGAGATTTCTTACCTAGTTGTTTGGGTTCTAGTTTTGTACAATCAGGAGTTCAAAGGCTAAAGTAAATGTTTTGAAAATATACCCCACTGCATGTTGGTGGTCACATGGTTAAAGAAAAAGGCTTTATACCAGAATGTCCCTGACTCTGATCCCCACTCAACCACTGACTCACTGTGTGTGACCCTGAGCAAGTCACTTAACCTCCTTGTGCTCCGTCTTTCGGACAAGACGTAAAACCGAGGTCTTATTGTAAGTGACTTTGCAGCAGTTCCATAGTTCGCCTTCCCAGTCTCTGTAAGTTGCTCTGGATAAAAGCGTCTGCCAAATGATTAATTAATAATAATAATCTTTTCTATCATGAAAACACTTTGTACCATATAAAAACTTTCTGTGATAAGTCACCAATGCTTATGTGCATTTATTATGCTTTATCCTGCTCTGTAATAACATATGCCTTGTATGCAGTAATTCAAAAAACACATTACTCACTTATGGGCCAGCTCCAACAAACAATATCCTTTATAAATAGCCTGATGTAGTCACTGATTTGCTCAATGCAAAGGACAAACAAATAGAATGTATATTTTGTGGATAGGTATTGCTCCCCCTGTATAATTTACACACTGCCTGGTTACCTGTTATGTTGTAGTGAATGCCCACATCATTGCTATTATTCTCATCTGTTGCATTGATGTCCAAAACCAAATGGCCAGCAGTGGAGTTGTCAAGCACAAACACATAGTAAGGAGGATTAACAAATATGGGTCCTTCTTCATTGACATCCTCCACGTTTACTGCAAGGAAAGCACAGGTCATTATTCTAAAATATGCAGAACAACTACTGGAAACTAAATGTATATGTAGTGGAGTTAAACAACTTCAAACACACACACACACACACACACATATATACATATATATACTATATATATATATATATATATATATATATATATATATATATATACATAACCTTTAAATTTTAAATTTTATATATACTAAATAAATTATGGTACAATTGTGGGTCAAAACCACAACAATATCTAAATAAATAATATATAATATATCATATATATATACAGAATTAAATTTATATATTAATGAAATTAAATGTTTTGTACAATATTGTCTTATGTATTGGAAAAAATCTAGATCCAAATCTATGTGTATTTTAACCAATTGTTCAGAATAGGTGGAAGGCGTGGAGGTGAAATACGTTGATCCACCAGTGCCCTAGAATGGAGCATCCTGATTGGTGGATTCAAGGTCTAACTTTTCTAATTACCTATAATGTCTACCGTGCTTTCATAGTCAGTGCCAGGATTGAAAGCTTTCACTCTGAAGGTGTGGCTGGTTTTTGTTTCATAGTCTAAGGGATACAGGGTTCCAATTCTCCCAGAAAGTTCCCCAATGTAGAATGGGGAATCTGTATTTTTAAGAATCAGGTAGTGGATGATGGCATTGTATCCTAAATCTTCATCAGTGGCAAACACAGTCAAAATCTTGAAATACAAAAACAGAATTCAAGTCAAAATTTGTAACCCAGAACTTTAAACCTTGAGTCACAACCTTTAAGGTACAACTATAAAATTCTCATATACTTGGGAATGAAAACCAAAGTTGTAAAATCCTTTTTCTTACAGCATTAGCAGCATTGACATCTGTATGTTTGTTTATCACTAAAACATTCAATGATGATAGTTGACAGTTTTTATACTTATAGTAACACACACACACAGAAGCCATGTGACCTGCCAAACAGGAAGTGAGCAGATACCAGGAAGAAACCACATTTAAAAAAAAATTATATATATATATATATATATATATATATATATATATATATATATATATATATATATATTAATGTGGTTTCTTCCTGGTATCTGCTCACTTCCTGTTTGGCAGGTCACATGGCTTGGTTGCAGCATTGGAGTGTAGCTGAACTATAGTACAGCTCAGGAAGTAATAGGGTACCAGGAAGCAGCAGCAACATTTACTTTACATTTATTATCTGCATATTCCAAGTATAAAATACAAGCCTTGATTAAAACACTTTTACTGGGGGCACAAGTAGGTGAACAGGTCTGAAACCTATGACCGTTTTATCCAACAGACAGAAAATCCCACTCTACATTTTTATATAGTGTCTACATTAGGTTGCTCTAAAAACATTATGTAATACATACCACGCCTGTCGGTTCATTCTCTTTGACGGTTACATTATACAAACTCTGGTTAAAGACTGGCTTATTGTCATTTATATCCTCCACTGTAATATTGAGAGTCACAGTGGAAAACAGAGCAGGTCTTCCACTATCTGTTGCCTGTCAGATATAAAAAAAATAAATAAAAAAATAAATAAAAAAAAACCTTAATCAAAATAACCCTTCAATTGATATTTATATGTTGCATTATGAAGAACATTTGCTATTGGTGAATGGGTATGTTGAGTGGCTGTCAGTACAACAAACAGGACCAGCTCTTTCAGTATAATTAGTAAAATGCCTGTGCTGACAAAGTCTTTAGCTTGAATCACATCACCACAAACCTGAATTCTATAATTTATTACAGTGTGTCTTGTCACATTGGTGTTGCTAGGATTTCTGATTTGTAAATTTCAAGCAATAAAATAATACAGTACCAACATAAAACTATAAAACACCATACAGTATAACAGATTTTACTAGACTAGAGACCTTTATATTTCACATCAAGGTATGGAGGATTTTTGCCATTTTAAAAGAAAACTAGATGTAAATATCATCTATAATTGCCAATGTCAATGTATTCTCTAGGAATAATGACACGATAGTCTTATGTGTATAAATACAGCTCCACACAATGTAACATTAAAGTTGGTTCTGTGTAAAAGATTGAAAGGGAGAAATATAGTAAAGCATTGATGTGACTATGTACACCAACTGGACTGTGTAGGAGAGTATCTTTATACTGTGAACTACAATTTCCACTCAACTGTTGTTAACAGAAAAGCTAGTTTGACTACATATATTGTGTCTAGAGAAATATGTTGCAACAACTGTTTTGTTTCTGTGATATGAAAAACTAATGGATGTTTATTATTTAATACACCATGTGATTCTATTATTAAACTACTGTTGTCATTTGTCTCTGCTATTCACTATTAATTAATAATACAAGGCTTAGGATAATTGATATTAGCTAAACATAAGTAATACCACAATACCTGACAAATGTACCAGGCCAAAAATATTCTTACCCATTGATACTTTTACTGTATGCACTGAGATATATCAAATAAGATCATTTTTGATGCATCATAATGTTCACATTCTGAAAGACCTTGTATATATTAATTTTAAAGCTGGTTTTGCCATTGACATCATTGTCATTGAGCTGATCAGGGCATCTATATTATTATAAGAATACACATCTACATTTTACTGTATAAAGATGCAAAACTATAATATATAACTGCATACCTGCGTACATGGATGCATGCATGCAATTCACCATACTTGAACTTTACTGGGTTACTCACAATGACATTCAGTAGGTAGCTGTCTACTGTTTCACGGTCCAAAGCTTGTGTTGATAGCAGTTGACCTGTGGAGCTGTTAACTCTGAAGACTCCACTAAAATCATCCTTCAAAGAGTACGTGATTTTTGCATTATCTCCAGCATCGTGGTCAGTTGCAGAAAACAGGCCAAGGTCTAAGCCCTCCAGGCCCTCCAGCACAGACAGCCAGGTCACAATGAACGGGGAAAACTCAGGAGCATTGTCATTCACATCTAGAATGTGGATTGTAACCTAGTAACAAGAAAAGACAAAACAGTTTTCTCAGTGAACCCCAGACCTAACTGATATTTAAAATTGCCTAAAATGTTTTGAGAGTCAGAATTAATACAGTCTGTATTATACGAAAGTCCAGAGATATGTAGATCCTACATCAGTGGTTTTCAACCCTGGCCCCCAGGGACCCCTGTGTTTTCTGGTTTTCATTCCGAACTGAGCTCTCAATTACTTAACTAAGCCCTTAATTGAACTAATAATTAGCTGAATTATACCTTCTACATGGTTATAGTAGGTCATATGCAAAAGATGATATCCTGAAAAAGGTTCCATGCTTTTTGGTAGGAAGCCACTACACTTCCAACTAAAAAGGGGGAACTCACTTACATGCTTTAAGATAATATCATTCGAATAGAGACCTACTGGTTATAGCATCATCTCAATAAAAACAATAGAACTGCAGGTAAGGGACACTGTATTTCTCATTTTAAAATGCATCTATAATTTCTGTATACAGTATTTACTTTACATGGTCAATCTCGGTCACTAATCTGTGTCATACACTGTGTTTTGAAAAGATGTCAGAGCCCAGAGTAGTACAACTTCACTACACTTCTCAGACTAGAACATATATTAACGACAGGCCACACAATCAGCTTTCTGAACCCAAAACATCAGGAAGGGAACTAACATTCCCAACAGAGAGAACAATGGCCAGTTCCCCAGAACAGAATGGGGGACATCAATTGCGTCATATTTCATGCACATTTAACTACAATAGTTGTCAGCCATGTCAACACAACACTAAGCAAAAGTGGAACTGAATGACCTTTTCCATACCATTGTGACTGCTGTGTTGGGTGGAGTCCTGGAATCAACTGCCTCTATGACCAGGGTGTACTGGTCTTGTTTTTCTCTGTCAAGCTCAAGCAGGGTTGCAATTTCACCTTGCTTGTTGATGGAGAACCTATCCATGTAGGATTTGACTGTATAAGTTGTGTGGACAAGAAGGCTTCCTGTTAGAGCCTTGACAGACCCCACAGTAGTAGTTTTCGGCATGTTCTCTGCAACACTGAAGATGTAGGTAGAATTTTCAAATTTCAGGCCAAAATCTGGGTTAACCATCAAATGGATCACAACCGTCGCTGTATAAGGCAACAAAAAAAGGGATGAGGGCAGGTGGAGGTTAGGTTAGGTGAAGTACCCCTGCTGGTTCATATATACAAATACATATTTGTTTTAAATATGCTTTGTTTTTCAGTGCATTTGTAGATACAGTGAGTCTCGTTTATCACCAGACAACAATCTGAAAAAAAGGGTTTTCTGTTGGATGTACTTGAGGACCAAGGTTGAAAACCACTGCTGGTGTTGATAGGATTTTTGTCAAATTTTTATAGGATTAAACTTCCTAATAATTTTACATGAAACTGCTGTAATTCAAAAGCTGCTGTTGAAAAGGCTTAGAAATCAAAAACCCTAATACATGATTCCAACCAAATCTATATCCCAGTAAGCATTCTATTTATCTTCAAGAGTAGGGTTAGGTGGGGCTGGCAGAGTTGAAGGGTACAGTAATGGTGATTTGAATAGAATGGGAAAGCTGTTCAACCCTAGTACTGAGGATTCTCTAGACAAGCTCTGAGCAACTCAAAGCCAGGTAAAGGCAGATTTAGAGAACAGTGATGATAAATCAGTATTGGAGCACCAAAACCCAGAACCACTCAGAATGATTTGCAAACACTATTAAATAGCAATGGAAACTAGCTTCATAAATACGTGCTAGATTATTTATTTTTTTTTTTTTCAAAGAATGTTGTAAAATACCTTTTGAATCAAGTGGAATCAGACCAAGGTCCCTTGCAATAACAGTGTGATTAAGAAGAGTGTCTTTGGTGACATCTGACAAATCTGTGGCTAGGGTGATAATCCCGGTGTCACTGTCCAGGCTAAGGTAAGGAGAACTCTGAGAGAAACTGGAACATAAAGATATAAAACAGGTAAGTAATATAGCTCGACAGCACATGAAACATGGTCAAGCACTACATCGTTAATGATGATGCTAGGCACCTACCTATAAGAAATTTGAGAGTTGTTGCCTAAGTCTTTATCACTTGCTGACACAGTTAGGACAACATCTCCTTTTTTTGCGAAAGCCACAAGTACATTTTCGACGTATGATGATTGGGAAAACTCTGGAGCATTATCATTAATGTCAGTGATTCTGATTTTGATGTAGGAGATGTTCTGAGGGGGGAAAAATATATTGGTAACCTATAAGTGAAAAACATCAATGTATCCCCCATATTTGTCGTTTGCTGCATGGTTGCAAACCTCTGGTCATCAAAGGCCTTTCCACAGCACGTTTCGGTTATATATGTAATATAATCCAGGTACAGTACAGGTTTAATTATGGTTGGATCAAATAGCTGGGCTAGAATTACCCTCATTGGGCTCTACTTTTAGGTTACTGCTACCTTGCTCTACTCAAGACCAAACCCAGAATAGCTGCAACATTGGTAGAAGTTCTAAGTTAATCCTTATCTAGTGGTAAACACCTCAGTTTTAACTGAAGGTTTGTAATCACTATGGGTATTGTAAATCTGTTTTACAGAGTCCAAGGTAGAAAAGAAGTTTGATAGGCCCTCTAGCTTGGCATATAGAAGATTCTTGCTGCTAATGGGTAATGTATTGACGTACACTGAGATAAAAATGTTATGAAAAAAAAAAGCCATTACCTGTCGTTGAGGTGTTCCACTGTCTGATGCCATAATCGGAAATTCATACAGGTCCTTAGACTCTCGATCCAAAGGCCCAATAGCAACTAAACTTCCATCCTTTAAAATCAATGACACAGTTATCTTTTATAAAAATCCAATAAAGGGAAGTTACACAAAACTGTTGGGGAAGAAAAACTTTACTGCAGTATATTCTTTCTGGAGAACTTGTCCCTTATACAGTCTTTTTGGTAACCTGGAAATATCATTGTTTAAATTTCTATTGCAGAGAATAGTTGTGTTTTACTTTTGTATCAAATACTAAACAGCCTTGCCATTCATATCCTAACAAAATGTAATTTATATATACTTTTTATAAATACTATGAATGTTTTATACAGTATTTATTAGGCAAAATTTACTAATTTAGTACTTCATATTTCTGTGGGGTCACAGTTGCTTACACACAAACTTACACACAGTGTTAAAGACCTATTATTTTAATGATTTCAAATTGATTGCGGTATTTAGATCTGATACTGTTTAGATCCCAATATATATATTTTTTTTTCATCGACGACACATTTTCGGTGATAAAATTACCTCTCAATTAACATGTTTTAAACACATATTTTAAAAAAATATTCAAACAATGCACTGACAAATCAGATTGCTATTATTTTTCATGTATTTATTTACCTGCTGAAATGTAAATAAGTGGTTCATCTCTGTAGATAATACAGATAAAGTGACATGTCCATTTTCACCAATGTCCTTGTCTGTTGCAACAATCTCACATATTTTTCCAGGAGAATTTGGCTGGTAGTTTAACTCTGGGACAGAGATGTTTTGGGGCAGTTCCTCAAACTGAGGGTTATTGTCGTTGACGTCCAGGATTGTGATGTTCAATGAAGCGCTTGCATTCAAGCCATTATTTGGTGCATCGACAGCCCAAACCTGTAGAAATCAATACAGAACTTTTTTTTAATTTTTTTAATGTAATTGGTTCTTAATAATTATTTAATAATTACAAACCTAAATATGGGGTATCGATGGACTTAATTCATAACCCAAAGATTTTAAAATCAATATTTCAATCTATAAAGGATATTAAACATGTTCTTAAATGTTACATCAATAGCAATACCGACTTACTGTCAAATCATATTTAGACTCTTCTTCTCTATCGAGATGCGCGTCACTTTTCAATGAAATAACCCCAAGCTTATTAATACTAAATATTGCGCTGTTGAGAATAAAATAGCCATCTGAAAATCCATTCTGTGGAAAAAACGGAAACAAAATGTTTATAACAAAGACATTTCTTAGAGTTAACAACTTGCAATTTAATGTTATTGAACAAGGCCAGTGGTAAACCTGTGCTAAACTGCCAAAAATCTAATTTGATGGCACTGTTTAGAGATGAACGCTTTAAATTACTTTTGTAAATATGTAAAAACTAATAACATAGCATCTTTTATTATTATAGTACTATTTTTGCTACCATTCATTTTTAATTGAAATATTGTGAATTAGAAATAGAACCTTACATACTAAAATATAGCAAAAGGACATGCTCTGTCAACACAGCAAACTATAAAATTGTGACAAAAATGACAAACATCCTTGTTTGTCATTTTGAATGTTTTGGAATGCCAAACGATGCCTTGATTGAAGTAATAAGTAAATTATTAAACTGCTTTCTGTATGCAGCATAAAAACTCCCTCTTACTAGGTTATTTTCAAAACATTACACTACCAGGGGTCATTGAAGTGAAGTCTTGGTGAACCTCTTGTCAGGTGTTGTTACATGCCCATTCTTGCTTATTGGCTGGCTGAACTCTAACATTTGTTTTATTTTATACCTGGATACCAACAACAACTACAGTTTGTAGTTGCTTAACAGGTTAAATTGATTTTTTTTTTTGTGTACAGTACATGAGTTGATTATCTTATCTGCAATTTCAACATAAAATGATCTGTGAACTAGCTATAACCTACATTTTACTGCCTTTGAGCTTTGCAAGCAGGGAAGCTAGTAAAATAATATAACGACAGCCTTTAACAGTAATCATATAACTACAATGTGTCAATCGTGAATCAGCATTACAGGGTGTATTACAAATTCATTCTCTAGCTGATAACCCTGAACCATAACCTACCCCCCTTCAACACACTGCCACGAGTAAATGTAAGACATACATCAGTAAGAAATACAACAGAGAACAAAAGTAGTATCAATCCAGAATGATGCAAGGAGACGGGCTAGTGGTAACACCTTGGTGTACTAAGAATATATCATTCTGGATTTTGATATCCTTAACACGCCTAGATTAAGTTTCAACTGTCTCAGCACTCCAGATTTGAATTTCTAAGTAATATAAAAGGAAATCTGAATAGTTTTTTTTTTTTTTTTTTTTAATTGGACTCACAGAATTTCCTAGACACAACTTATGGCTTATCTCAAAAGTATAGTGCATAGGTGGGTTGCTTGCTGAAACTCACACAGATGGCCTTATAATGAAGGAGTACATTCTTGTAGCTGTAATGATGAACAAAAAAGCTTAACCTTTAATGACTATAAAACAATTTAATCCATAGAAAAGACTTTCTAAAACATTTTCTTAAAAGGCTTTGTGATAGGGCACACACCACAAGTACCCAACCATTTTAATATGCTTACCTCATCCTTGTCAGTAACATTCAGGGTATAAAGCTCTGTCCCGCTTTGTAAATTCTCCAGTACCAAGATACTGTATATCTTCTGACTGAACTCCGGGGCGTTGTCATTGACATCCTGAACTTGGACATGCACAGTGCATTTGCCAACAAGACTAGGACTTCCTCCATCCTTAGCTTTGATATCGAGAGTGAATTCCCTTGCTGTCTCAAAGTCGAGAGACTGAATCAGGATTATCTCTCCAGTGGCCAGGTTCACTTGGAAGAATCCTGGGTTGTCAACAATCTCGTATTCCAAGCGAGAGTTCTCTCCCTCATCTAGGTCTGTGGCTGTGACGTTCAACAGCACATCCCCAATGCTTCTGTCTTCTCTCACTTTCACTTCATATTTGGAATTTGTGAAAACTGGAGGATTGTCATTGATATCGTCCACAATTAGTGTAAAGTTAACTTTGTCATATCTTGACGGCTGGCCATGGTCGCTGACAATGACCGTCAGGTTATAACTGGCCTGTGTTTCCCTGTCAAGTTCTTTTACCAAAGTTATCAGTCCCGTCTTCGAGTCAATGTGAATTTTTCCATCGCCACCTTCTAAAGAGAAAGAAATTTCTGAATTGAAGCCCTCATCTAAATCACTAGCTAACATCTGTTTTACTGAGGTGCCGCTTTTGCTATTTTCTGACAGATGGACATCAGGGTAGCTCCCAGTGAATTGTGGAGTGTTGTCATTGATGTCGGTGACGTTTACTATCACAGTAGCATAGTCAGATAAGTTACCATCTGAAACAGAAATGTTTATCTTGTAGTTCGGTTTTGTCTCACGATCCAGTTTGGCTTTGGTTTTTATTATGCCACTATTGTCAATTTGAAACATGTCCTGTTCGGTCAAAACACTAACAGTGACAGGAACAATGGGGCTCAAAGAACGAAACTTTACCTGGGACAAAAACAAAGCAAGAATAAAAACGACTGTTAGTTTGTACTAAACAATGCTGGTTTCCAAATGCAAAATTACGGCACTGACAATAAACAATTTTGGCTGTAGTTTTTTCTGGGATATGTTAAGTTAATGTCTTCTATCTGTGCCTAGATATCCTTTTTTAATTTGGCGCCACCACCGTGGCATTATATACAGTGTTAGCATTGCATACGGTAATTACTCACAGATATCGTTGGTTTTGCTATTTGGTACTTTTTTCCTAGCTGTTATAAGGAGAGCACCAACATGCCATAAGAAATGAAATGGTGAGATACAGATTGCGTTTGAGACATTCACAGGACAGATTCGTCCAGTGAACATATACAGTGAGGTGGAGGAATACTGTTTCCGACCAAGTTAAAATGGGTGTCTGGTCAATAGGTTTACAGCTTAGACACAGGAATACCACGGGCTCCCACTGAAAATCACAGAAAGCTGGATTGGGCCAGAGCATATGGAACAGTGAATATTTAAATTGTATTACCATTACTACTACTTCTGGAAAATCTCCTTCCTCCATTATGGTCACCTCATACGTATCCTGCAAAAACAGTGGCCTGGAGTCTCCAGGTGCCAGAATGTTCACAGAAACAGATGCAGCCCTAGGAACATTCCCCCCTGTAAAATTAGAGTGTATATTACAAAATTTAAAGCACATTACAGTAGGTCCTATTCACCAAATAATGTTTTTTGGCAATAGAAGAGTTCTATGAATATACATTTATGTTTGATCAATCAAAGCAGACTTTGCACTTTGTACTGACCAAATATGACCTGCTGATTACAATTATAATTTACTAAGTACTGACGCTTATATCTACATGGAACATATATAGAAGTGCTTATTGGTTGTTGCTTTTTCAGTTTTGTAATTGCTGTCACCAAGTAAGTATAGCTCAAGTGGTTACAACCACATAGCTTAACTAGTCAGCTCAATGAACTGCACATTGGAAAGTAATAAAGTTATCACAAAATCATATCATATTAGAACCCTTATGGAACAAAATGTTGCCTCTGTGTGGCTGACAGGAGATCATTTACTGACAGAAATGAACCAGTTACAGCTTCTGCCAACCACTTGAAATATATATTCATATACCTATAACTAAATAATGCATGTTCATCTTGTGTTGAAAAAGTGAATGTGAAGTTAATGGCAATCTTGTGGTATTAACGTGTTGATCAGGCTTTATTTAGGTAGTGTGAATAGGGCGAAAGCCATACTATAATGCCAGTATAAAACAAAACCTAGTGATGTGTATTGCATTACAGTAATGTGCTATCTTAATATTAAGAGTTAGATTGAGCCACTGCGCTCTCTTTTTGGCTTTCTTAATTCTCTCATGAAGCTCACTATATTTAAATCGCTTCTAATATGAGGGTTGATTTACAAACGGAACCCTTAGTACACTGCAGCTCCTTAATAATTAACCTCTAACATGTCACATTCATGCAAGTATTACCAACTTTGTTCAAATAAAATTCAAATAAATTGAATTGTATAACCATGCTTCTTAATCCTTCTTAATAAGGATAGCATCAGGGTTTTCAAAATGGGTGTTTTCATTGCTGAATATAAAATAAAACTTACCATCAGTTGCAGTCACATACAGAATAATCGTGGGTACAGTGTTTTCAGCCAAGGGAATTTCTTTGAGTAAACTGATCTGGCCTGATTGTTCATCGATTTCAAAGAAATCGACTGAATTCCCACCAGCTATTTTGTAGTTTATAAGTCCGTTGGCATCTTTGTCAAGATCTGAAGCGTCAACCTAAAAATTAAATTGCGTCAACCACATTATTTAATATTTTATTATCTAATATATAATCTTAATATAAATTAAGAACTAATCTTAACCTATACTTCCATAAGTAACAGCAGCCCACTATGCAGCCACTTCAGTTTTTTTCTTTTTTTTTTTCAATACAAAAAGACTCTACAGTTTGCAGCGCAAAACAAAACAAAGTTGAACTTCAACTACAAGTTCAGTAATGTATGACAATTGCAGTCTGACATTCAAATATTTGATGTGTTTAGTACAGAATACCATCATTTGTACTGGTATCCAGAATAAAACAGGTTGTGTTGTTCTGCTGATAAATAACAAGAATACCTGACCAATATGTGTCCATTTGCGTAGGTGTGTGGCAGCGTGTGTGTGTGTGTGTGTGTGTGTGTTTAATAAAAGTGCTCTTGAAGACTACATTTACCTTCACCACTTCCATTCCAATGGTTTGGTTTTTGAAAATTTTTCCCTCATATGGCAGGTTGTTAAAAGTTGGACTGTTATCATTTTCATCTAGGAGTTCTATCAGCAATACAGCTTGACGTTCTTGATGAGGTGGAGCCACCTCTCTTGCTATGATCTTAAGGGAAAAAACAATAACAAGGTAAACAAAAAAGGTAACCTTCAGCAATGGTTGTTGAAAGCGCAGCTCTTTCAGACCTTTTTGCAAAGCTTGAAGTCATGAGTCATTTCAAGAATAAAATGCAGACAAGCATTTGGACTAATGCTAAATAAGTGTTAATCTTCAAAAAGAAAACTGTGTGGGAAGTTGTGTATATTGTTTTATTTCTTCTTCTGTTGAGTGGACCATTCACAGATTTAACAGTAACATTTTGTCTTCTTGACTTCATTCTGAACAACTGCAGCTTTCTGAAGTAAAAATGAACAGTTTTCTCTCAATACCATTATGTACTTTTCAGTGCAACTGACAAGAGGTCTGGTCACTTACCTGTGGTTTACAACGAATTTAATAGTTAAATATTTCCATTTTTACCAATGGAAGAGCAGGATATGAAGTAGTTTCTATTTCGCTTGGCAACAAAAAAAGGTTTTAAATAAATAAATAAATAAATTAATAAATAAAACTGCCGCGTGGTGTGCAGGGTGAGTCACATTGTTAGCGGAGTGCAGATTTGCGTCCTTCATGTGCGAAGTTGCAGGTCTTCGCTGGGGATTCCAGATGGAGCATAGCATTGGCATTGGTGCTCATATGGATTAGGGACCTAAAACCGGCAAGGATTATTTTTCCTTCTCGCACTACAGTGGACCCCACTGGCCAGGTGGCCAGGGGGGGTCACTGACATCCACTCTCAAATTCATGGGTGCAGACAAGGAAATTGGCTTGGTGCTGGGACCGGAGGACACCCACTAAACCTTTAGTTCTCCTGTGTGGAGAATTGCTGCAGTGAAGTTACATGACTGGACATTTTAAACTGGGGAGAAAACTGGGGGGGGGGGGGGGGGGGGGGATAATTGGGCTTTCTAAAATAGAAAAACACTGTAGGATAACTGTTAGGAATAAAATATGACATTTATTCTAAGTGTGTTAGTTCCTCTTATTTCTTTTTGATCACAAGAGTTTTGTGCAATATTTTTTTATGTTAATATTGGGTAATTTTACATCACTGATGTTTGCTTACCTCAAGAGTAAAACTCTCCCTTTGCTCTCTGTCTAAAACCTCTGAATTCCTCACAGTAATGGTTCCATCAGCACTTATTTGGAAAGGATTGTCCTCTGGAGTGATAGCCAGTGTACCGTTGAAGCCACCCTAAAGAATCGGGGTAATGATTCAATACTGAGAAATACAGTACAGTAACTGCAGTGGTGAGCAATGCATTGTGTAGCTCAGGATGGTAGAAATGAAGAAATAAGCAAGAAGTTTTTACTACTTACCCATTTATGTTTGCAGTCATTCCGAGTTTTATTTTAGCACTTTCAATAAGAAGTGCATTAAAACAAAAACTACAAGAATGAATTTTAAAGCTACTTTCTAGTAAATACTCGACCGGATTCAGTCTTTTAATACACTTTTAAGTGTGTTTTGATTAAAAATAAAATATAAAAAGTTTAAAATCAGTTACACTTTTCTAGGCTATTGTTAATGAAACAAACAGCAGTTTAGAAAAGTTTCTTGAATATCAATGCATTTTAACATCAGCGGTCTTCTAAAGCATTGTGTTGAGGGCTACTCAGTACATAATTCTCAAAACTTCATACATGAGTTTCAATAAAAAATGTTAGCATTATCATTCTTTTTTAAATTATATTATTTATGTAGTTTAAATATCACCATTATAAAAAATTAACCACAGTAAATTTGCAAGGTAATTTTGCAGTTTCCCATGCTTTTCCCATGGTTATACTAGCATTTGTCATACTGGGTTTTCATGGTTTTTAATATGCTTTACCATACATATCTGGTCTTTATATTGCTTTCACTATGCTTTTACTATGGGGAAACTAATATAAGCGCAGGCAGTTTAATATTTGTTTAAGAGAACAGATATTATCAAATAATTTATAATATAATACACTGTAATGTAATTCTACACATTTAAAGAATACCTTGTCCTTGTCAGTTACTGTGATTTTAAGAACGGTTGTTTCATTGGGAGAGTTTTCTGAAATGAAGACCTCGTAACCATTTTTATCAAACTCGGGGGGGTTGTCATTGACATCCAGTATGTTAACCAGCACTAAGGCTTCTACACACTTCAGCATGTCATTCTGCTGTGCGGCCTTAAAATGAAAAAAAAAAAAGAGATAAATTCACATAATGCACATCAGGCAAAACACTTAGCTTTTCAAGAAATAGAATGAGATTCAAAAGCCTGTGTCATTTACACTTTCCATGGTAAATGGAACTCCGCATTAAAACAGCAGGCAGTTTAATTACAGAAAGGGATCATTTCAATACAAGTCTAGACATTATACACATTTTTCTGATTTACAAAAACAATAATAATATATTTTAATTTTGTAGTTATATTTTTTTCTAATGTTTAGAAGTTTTTCATTCATTATTAAAAAAAGGTGTTTTCCTTTTTTATAAAACATGTCTCTCTCTCTCTCTCTCTCTCTCTCTCTCTCTCTTCTTAAAAAGTAAATGTCAATCCTACCTTAATTTTTATAGTTATAGTTTCAATTATTTCTCTGTCCAGTTCTGTATTCAGGCTTAATATTCCACTGTTTTCATCAATGCTGAAATAGCTTGTATACATGGAGGGTGTCACTGTGATACAAATAGCTTGCTGGTTAGACAGGCAGTGATGACAAGAAAACTTTGTGACAAGCAAATTGTGAAATAAGACTTGCTGTCTGTTCTACTGTAAATGAGGTATAAGGTGTGTCGCAGGTGGGTAACAGTGTCATTACTCTGCTATTTAAGCATATGTACAGCAGCTACTAAATACTCACAGCACCAAACTAACTCACAGCACTAACTTTATACAGACCAGGGTAGAATATAATAAACACAAGGCTTGGACTAACTACAAATCATGTTAAAGTGATTGTAGCTAATTAAAGGATTCTATAAAACTTACATCTGTGCACTTCTTTATTTCTCAAATTTACAGTTTTGAAACTAACACATTATTCTTGTAAACGTGTATTTTAATTTAAAACATCATGTCTGGTACTATGCTTGGTTAAAGAAACCTCTTTGCTCTAGCATAGTGTTGCAATTGTTTGGTCATTTCACCTGAAGGGTAATCGATAACCAGTCAGCTGCTTCCTCTATTGACTGACATGCTTTCAGACAGTTACATTCTATGACCTAGAAGACACTGTTGATGTGAAATGAGCCACAAGTGCAAGTCTAACATATTTCCTGCGAAACGACTGATAAAATGTAAAAACTTCCTTTAAAACTTAAGTAGTAACAGATATCAGGTTTACTAAAATGTGTGTTTCTTTCAAAACTGCACATTTGAGACCTACTGTAAGTAGCTAATGGAAGTGGAAAATGTATGGATTGTTTTGTTGTTTGCTACAATTACTTTAATACACATATTGTTCTTTTTGGTGTCAAATAAATTATTATTATTATTATTATTATTATTATTATTATTATTATTATTATTATTATTATTATTAGTCATAGTAGTTTATTTGGCAGACACCTTTATCCAAAGCAACTTACAGTGAAAAAAACAATATTTAAATACAGTGTAGTTTAGAATAAGGGCAAATACTATTAGAATACAATATGAGATAAGACGTAACCATTTAGGATTAAGACCACCTTATAAAATATCACTAATAGTAGTGCAAAATTGCAAGAATAGTGTATCAGCTAAGTATCCAGTAGCATGGTGCTTAGATCAGGCAAGTCCAGTGCATAGAAGGGTGAGCAAGAGATCTGCAAGTGCATTACTAGGGGAAGCTACTTTCTTTTCTTTCTTATAAACATGTTTCATTTTAAGAAGAACATTACAGGTTAAAGATGATCAAAACATCTTCGAAGTTTAAACTATTAACAAATTAGGGACAACCTGTTGTGATGTTGTATTTTATTTTCTCATCTATTCCAATGTCCCCATCTTTTGCTTGAATTGGTTCAGGAGAGATAGTGAGTGTACCAATCTGAAAGAAAGTGAACAGGTCTGTTAGTGAACCCGTAGTGAGAGTCACTTTCCAGTATTTTTAATTTAAACATGTACTGTCCTGTTCTTTTCCTATTTAAAGATTTTCAAAGTTACAGAAATAGTTTGCTGAATGTGTTAAGAAAAAAAAAATTGTAATACCATATCTTTAAAAAGGCAAGTGACAGAGTCAATCACTGAGCTAAAAAGGACTTTCGCCAGAGGAAGTCTGTTTGAGTAAATTACTCGGTGGCGGGTTTTCCATTAATATTACTACAGGACGTATTATAGAAATATAGTGACAAAAGGTTTGCTAAAAATCAGATTCAGAGCTTACCTTATTTTCTGAAATAGTTGCGTCATAAAAGGAGTGAATAAAATAAGGGTTCATTGTGTCGAAATCTATGATGCGAATTGTCACTTCTGCTTCATCAGATTTGTTTCCGAAATCCTATAAAACAAATTAAAGAGTTATTTTTTTCATTAGTCACAGTAAAGTTGTTTTTAGTCCTATGGACAAAAGTGTCTGGTTGGCTGATCTCCTCAAATTTACAAAAAGTACAAGTTTGGTCTGTAATATAACCAGAGATGTTGCTGTCTGTATTACAAATAGTGCACATGTTAATGCACATTAAAGTGATTTTTATGATGTTTACTTTTTACCTGTTAAACACATGGTTATGTGTATTCTCTATCATTAGCTATTGCTGGTTCTACTCAAATAATTATTTACAATGTGTACATACTACAGTATTCCAGAAGTCCCCTTTTCAACCACTATCTTCTAAAATGAGGCCTGCATGCTGAATTTTGGTGGTTTTGATGGTGGGATCACTAGTTGTAATTTCTGTAATTGACATTTTCCATTCTCTAATTGACAGTGGTTAGAGAATAGCAACACAACAGTTGTACACCCCTAGTGGTCATTTGTAAAATGGAATGTGTGGTAGTCTTTCCAAAAGCAGTGCTTGTAATTGAAAATGAAAAATGTGGTAAGTAATGACCTAAGACAATAAAACCTCATTATCTCGTGTTCTTTGTGTGCAAGAATAAAGCCCGAATAAACCATTTTAACAATTTTACAGACAGCAAAAATTAACCCTAAAAGAAATGAAATATTTAATGCATTGCATTAAAAGTGCCCTCTACCAGTAACCTACCTGGGCCTTTACTGTTAGTTTGTACTCTGAGACTCGGTTGTAGTTGAGGGGACGTTTTAAACTAATGGTTCCATCACCCACTCTTATTTCAAAATCGACTGGAACGGGATCCTTTAAGATGACAACAGATCAACAAACATGTTACTTGTGTGAGAAATGATTCAGATCTCACTAATTAAAGCACATTCTTGGACACTTTTAGATTGTTTGAAGACTTTATCATAATTAAACAACTGTTCCTGATATTGTACTGAAGAGTAAGTAGCTTCTAATTTCCTTTTCCTTTTTTTTTTTTTTTTTTTTTGTTTTACTGACTTCTTAGCTATTTATTTTGTTTGAACTCATTCTCTCTGGTTCTTAATGCAATTACTTTAGTAACCTAAGTTCCAGAGGTCCTCTTCAGTTCCAGCTGCCTGACAGATATTTATAGCAAAGTTATATAGAATGTTTTTATAGACGTGAGAGCCAGCACCATCTAGTGGCGAGCAACTTGCCAGATTTTCTTTGTTTTGCTAGCATTACACTGTTGTACATTAGATGGTGCTGACGCTACATTGCTGACCTAGCCCTAATTATATTAGTTGCTAAGCAGGAGCTTTTATCCTAAGCGAATTACAGAGGCTAGAGGTTGAACAGTGCATCAGCAACTGCTGCTGCAGAGTCACTTACAATAGGGCCTTGGTTTTATGTCTCAACTGAAGGATGTCTATGGCAGACACCTAGAACACAAGCATAGCTCGTGAACACAAAACTAAGAACATAAGAACATAAGAAAGTTTACAAACGAGAGGAGGCCATTCGGCCCATCTTGCTCGTTTGGTTGTTAGTAGCTTATTGATCCCAAAATCTCATCAAGCAGCTTCTTGAAGGATCCCAGGGTGTCAGCTTCAACAACATTACTGGGGAGTTGATTCCAGACCCTCACAATTCTCTGTGTAAAAAAGTGCCTCCTATTTTCTGTTCTGAATGCCACTTTGTATAATCTCCATTTGTGACCCCTGGTCCTTGTTTCTTTTTTCAGGTCGAAAAAGACCCTTGGGTCGACACTGTCAATACCTTTTAGAATTTTGAATGCTTGAATTAGGTCACCACGTAGTCTTCTTTGTTCAAGACTGAACAGATTCAATTCTTTTAGCCTGTCTGCATATGACATGCCTTTTAAGCCCAGAATAATTCTGGTCGCTCTTCTTTGCACTCTTTCTAGAGCAGCAATATCTTTTTTATAGCGAGGTGACCAGAACTGCACACAATATTCAAGATGAGGTCTTACTAGTGCATTGTACAGTTTTAACATTACTTCCCTTGATTTAAATTCAACACTTTTCACAATGTATCCGAGCATCTTGTTAGCCTTTTTTATAGCTTCCCCACATTGTCTAGATGAAGACATTTCTGAGTCAACAAAAACTCCTAGGTCTTTTTCATAGATTCCTTCTCCAATTTCAGTATCTCCCATATGATATTTATAATGTACATTTTTATTTCCTGCGTGCAGTACCTTACACTTTTCTCTATTAAATGTCATTTGCCATGTGTCTGCCCAGTTCTGAATCTTGCCTAGATCATTTTGAATGACCTTTGCTGCTGCAACAGTGTTTGCCACTCCTCCTACTTTTGTGTCGTCTGCAAATTTAACAAGTTTGCTTACTATACCAGAATCTAATCATTAATGTAGATTAGGAATAGCAGAGGACCTAATACTGATCCCTGTGGTACACCACTGGTTACCACACTCCATTCTGAGGTTTTTCCTCTAATAAGTACTTTCTGTTTTCTACATGTTAACCACTCCCTAATCCATGTACATGTGTTTCCTTGAATCCCAACTGCATTCAGTTTGAGAATTAATCTTTTGTGCGGGACTTTGTCAAAAGCTTTCTGGAAATCTAGCTTTTGACAAAGTCCCGCACAAAAGATTAATTCTCAAACTGAACGCAGTTGGGATTCAAGGAAGTACAGTAAAACAAAAACAAAAAGTAACAAAAAGTAACTCCAATATCATGAAAAAGTAAGGGCAAGGTAATAAAATAAAATAAAACAGAAGAAAATGTCATTTGAAGCCTCTTACTCATGTCTGTTTGCTATATAAGCTTTCACAAAATGCTTCTGCATTATCTACAACAGCATTCACAGTCAAACCTACATATCTAACACCACTTAAAAAGATAAGTGATTTTCAAGACCTGCAAGTGGTTTACTTACCAGAAATGAGTATGATACCAGGTTGTTTTGTGGGGATATATCTGCATCTTTTGCTTCCACTTTTAATACTAATGTGAAAACTTCATGAACCTGAAATAATACACAATAAAAGGTAACAGGACAAATTGGGATTATAGAACATTGTACATATGTGTTCATTGGAACATAAAAAAACCCCATAATTTTCTTACGATTATATATTTTATTCTGAGGGTTAGGGTGACAGTAAAGAATAATGCAGCTGATTATGTCACCATATACTACATGTTGAAGTGTAAGATCCGCAAACCACCCAAAAAAAAAAAAAAAAAAAAAAAAAAAAAAAAAAAAAACCTTCACTGCAGATGAGAGCAGGGTACTGTAAAAGGAACATTTTATAATCTCTGAAGAATTAACTTATTCACAATAATGATAGTGTAGAATAGCAATAGCAAACAGTGCCGAGAGTGCAATACTTAGAAATAAAGCAGTTAAAATCTTGGGAATTCTTGTGAAATCTAATGGCCATATCTGTAATAATGAAATAACTCCTACCTCAGATATATTGATGTTGTAATTCTTGGTTGTAAATATTGGAGCATTATCATTAATGTCTTGAAGAACGATTTCGCGCCTGTTAACCTTTGGACCCTTATATAAATACAAAGACACACATAAAAATCTATGTACATACATTTTGAAAAAAAATCTTGTAAAAATATAAATATATTTTAAATACTCACAACATTTGCAGTACAAACGACAATATATTGTAATATCCCACCACTCTACAAAGGGAAAGAAATAATAATACAAATTACCTTCTGATGATATTAAATATGTAAAACAGAAAAAAAAAAAATGTTTTCAGAATCATTTGCATCATCCACATATTTAGTTTGAAGATAAGCAGTTTATGAAAGGCTCTACAGCCATATCAAGTTCGACAGTATCGTGACAGTTCAGCCCACTTCATCCATTAAACAAAGGTAAACCTTGTAAATTAGGGTCTTCTCATAGGCATTTGGCCATCTCTCAACCATCTAATAAACCTTCCTGCGATTCATATTGACAGTACCGGTACAGTTACTGTTTTGGACTGACTTCAAACATTTGGATGTCCATATAGTTAAAAGTTGTACGTTGCAACGGACATGCTGTTTGTTTTGCTTGGCTGGAACCAGAAACCTTCATGAAATGTTGGAGAATTCCACTTAAGAAGAATCTGAGGAAGTTCTTAAATGTCTGGAAGTTCTTAAGAAGATTTTTGATTATCTGACCCAGGTCACGGATTGGGAGTGTTTATTTTGGGGACTTTTCTATGTTGTATTTCTTACATCCACTAGGTGCGGAGTGTTCTCGTCTATGCGATACTTTGAGAGAAGGCATGTTGGAGAGCCCTTTTGATGTCACAGAAGTGCTTTTAATGGTTGAGTTTTAAAAAGTCACCTGGTCGTGATGACTGCCACAAAAGTGAATCAAAACAACAAGAAGAATAATACTTTAGTTAAGATAGTTGTGATATTTCATGTCTCTTTAAATGTTGCTTTAATTAATAACATGGTGTACCAGTACAGGAAGATAACTCCCTTAATATGGTTTGCAAAGGGTCCCTGGGGCAGCACACACAGAATACACTAATTTAAAGTTTGTCAATAATAAAAACAACACAATTAGCATGATGCATGTGAGGGGTTATCTGAAACATAATGCAATATTTAAATTGGGATATTATCCTGTTATACTCAATATCAGGAGGCAGGGACACCTCCAGGCTGAATAGCTCTGTATTAAAAGCATCAGAAACTCAGAGCCATGAACTCAGACATGAATATAAAGAAGTTCACAGGGGCTTACTTCAGGTAGTTGTTCTGCATCCAGTGGCTGTGTAGACCGTATAATGGCTGTTTCATTTCCAGCACTGTAAATGAATGTCACGTACTGTAGATGGCTTGGGTATAAGAATGGTTTTATTTCCAAATGTGCATCTGATGGTATACCTTTTATTCTTTCGATTTCACCTGTTATAGGTGAAAAAAAACATTAATTACATAATCAAACTAAAAAAAATTGACATCAATTTGAATTTTTTGTTAATCCCTTACATAAATATATGTTCTGTTATTTCTATCCTAAACAGCAGACTTGAATAAGGCACAAGCTGTGAAAAAGCAACATTTAGGACATGTTTCTTTAGATTTTTGTATTCCTTGTTTTAGAATCACCCTGTAACAGCCTAGCTCAACTGTACAAACATGTAAATTGTAAGAACACAGTGTGCAATATGGTGGATATGTAGAATTGAATTATGAATAAAAATCTTACCATCATAGTTTTCTTCTACCTCTGCACGGAAAGGAGTTCCAGAGTTACAGTCTATTGTAGTTTCTAAAATATAGGAATATGTTAATAAACAAAAAATTTCACAGTACTCATTCAACGTGTCAGCACATTGTTTTACACTTAACATTAGTTATTATGCTGTATTATTCATTCCCATGTATGATGTATTTTCCTATTGTACAATACTGTGTGTTAATGTGTTAGTCTAGCCACATTTGAAGTATCTGTATTGGCTAATTTATTTCAACTAATGTTCAGGAAAATGACTGGCCAGGTTAGATACAATTTATCCACACAATGGAAATACATTTCTATTATTACTGGTCTTACGCAGATGACATACAATGCCAAATAACTTACCAATAGGAAGGCTTCTTACTGCATAGAAGCAACAAGTTCCCAACAAACTGAAAAGGAAAAACAGCCAGCAGTTCGTTGTCCCCATTGTTTGTCTCATCCAAAACCGTTTGTCAGATTTTACTTCGATGTACACACTTTTCAGAGCACCTCCTTGAAAGACTGAACCTTCTCTTTCCTTCTTCTCTGCTTATTGTTGGAGATCAAGCCAGACCACGCCTACTGTAGTTTCGATTATCTCATGAGTAACAAGAATTTACAATAATTTTCCCATTGCTGCTATCAAGAGCAAAAGACCAAAGGTTCAGTCAGATTGTGTCATAATTTACAGGAGCTAGGAAAGACGTCCTGTATATGCAGTGATCACCAATGCTGGGTTAATCTGGGGAGACACACCTTAATCTGTGGCACCCTCAGCTCCACCACATGTGAAAAGAAACAAAATGGCACCCAGTGTTTTTTTCAGTAAATATAGAATCACGTCTGTGTATACATTTGTATATATTTCTTGTTGTAACGTTGCTTTTTATTTTAAAGAGAAATTGTCATTGTGGATTACATTTGAATTGCAAATGGTAAATAGACACACAAACACAAATTACAGCCAGTGTCACAAAAAAGAGGTCTGTAAACAGTTTTTTCTTCTAATAAATGAAAGTGAATTAATAACATATTTTCATGATACTTGAATTGAAAATATATGCAAGTTATGTAAATGCTACACTGTCCAATTTAAATAACATGGTAACATTGCTAAGAGGGAGACGAGGGCTTTTAGAACGAATATCAGTTAAATTAGTTATGTTTTAAGTGGGATAAAACAACTCAAAATGATGAATTGGAAACAGTGGTTTACTTTCAATGTTTATCCCATATATACAGTGATTCTGGGGAGACTGAAGCAGGAAACAATCTCATACTAAAGTCCAGCAATATATTTTAAGGTGGTAAAAAAACACCATGGTGATGGGCTGAATGCTGAGACGAGAATAAAAGGAAAGAATTTTAATGACTAGAAAAAATGTTCACCAAAACATTTCTGACAAATCTAGCCTATTTACAAGGCTCCGGGGGAAAAAAAAAAAAAAAAAAAAAAAAAAGTATTTATCTATTAGTAGATTCAAATGTTTAACATATTTCTGCCAAATTGGTTTAAAAGAATGACGAACACAGCCCTTTAATCAAAAACACTCACAGGGTACAAGGTTCACGCTGCCACACTAATACATCACAGACAAATCATTCAGAGATTGAAAAAGATAGGACTTGGCCCTGAGGAACAAACAGCCATAAATTCAGACAATAATGAGAAAAGAACACCACTTGTTTTCTATTGAAGGAATATTAAATACATTTTTCTGTGTAAAAACAATTAAAATGATTACAGATAAATAGCAGTTTTTAAGGTGTGGAGAACGTCCTCATGGGTTGCTTCTTTCAGATGTATTAGGGAAGTTTTTTACCAAAGTAGCATAGCAGTGGTCAAATGAATGTTTTTTTTTTTAAACTGTAGTTTTGACTCTAACTTGGCTTTAGTCACTACCTTAAAGAGTAACATGGTACAGGTTTGTATATCACAGTTATCTTAACAAATACATTTCAGCGAACACATCCTAGTGACTTTTAAATTATTAAAACACAACATTCATGTAAGAAAAGCCTAATTTATTCTACGTGGTATTTCTAATATCCACGGGGCAGATTAATGGGTCCTCTTTTGGTGTACCAGCTTTACCTCAAGTGCAAACATGAGCCCTTTTGTGACTAGAGGCATGCTTTGAACCCACCAAGTTGTGACAAGCGAAACACAAAAGTGCACCTAAACAAGAAGAACCCTGTAGCAGGGCAGCCGGAGAGAGCCCTGCACATTATTAGAAAGGGGGCAGTGCAAAGCCCTGCTTGTATATATGTTGTTGTTATTGTTATTATTAGGGGTAAATATGACAGTTAAAGCCGTGTTATTGTTTGTTTGTATTTGTTTAAAAATGTATTGACGGCGTAGCCGTGTTCTGTTATTGTTTTGACAGCATATTCATGTAATATGTTTTGTATTTGTGTTGCAGCTTGGATGGGAAGCCCCATCCATATTAAAAAAAACCTGTGCAGAATGTGACCAAGGGATTATCAGATAATTGATAGCTAGTTAATCCCTCGGTCACAATAAAAGCCTGCAGTTCTCCCTGCTCTGGGTGGGAGTTCGGAAGAGGAAGAGTGAGCGGAAAGAAGGAATAAAACTAAACTAAAATGAAAAGCTAAGGAACAGCGAAGGCACTTGCCCAGCCTGACTTTAGGTTTAGTTGGTTATTGTATTTGAGATTTGTTTTTGTTTAATTATTTATTTTCGCTCTGTGAGCAGTGATTTTGTCTTTAAATATTTATTTTTTGCTTAAATAAATGGCACGAGCTGCGTCTTTTGTCCTGCAGTACTTGCCTGTGTGTTTTTAGTTCCTGCTTCTGGCCTGACGTCACCACAACGCCATACCTGTCACAAACCCATACAAAGTTTCTCTGTAAATGATCAGAGGCAATGTAGGCAACTGGTGCAGCTTGAATAGGTACAATGCATTTATTCAGTACCTGCTCTGAGTATTAACTGGTTCAATTCAAGAACTAAGGTGGCCAGGATTGTCTATCCTTGCTCAAAGTAGCTAGTAGCGTACCTGGTTACATTATCTGCGTTCTTATCAAGAAGTGTAAGGGAGGCGATGGAACCAAACAATTACAACAATTAAGCTGAACAAAGTTCTCTATATTTATTACTTCCTTATATAACCAATCATACATGATCATTGCTCCTGGCATAAAAATATAGAGCATACCTTTAAATCTAAATCATGCTTTTATACATGCCTGTCTATTGCTCTGGAACAAGGGTTCTCAACCTTTTTTTGAATCACACCCCACCTAAGAAGCCCCCAAAAGACTTCTGCCAGTTCAACAACAGGACTGAAGAAAATTAAATACTTATATTTCATTGACTTTAAGTTTAGAGAAAGTGAAATGGATGGTTATATTAAAAATGTGTTTTGTGCAGCTACTAGCAGCAGCAGAGTCAATCAGTAAACACCCTACTGGTAGGAACATCTGCCAAAAAACACACACACACACACACACACACACACACTAATAGATCATCCTATTAACCCACTATTTCTTAAAATTTTGATGAACATGACGCTAGTTTCTCCAAAGAAAATATTACAGAAATCGCCACAAACCTTTAGAAACACACGTTTCCCCAGCTGCAGGCTTTATAATTAGCCAGTACATCACCACAGATGACACACGGAGGACGAGGGTCACCTGCAGTACCAAGAAAGGTAAATTTCTAAGGAACTTGCTTCATATTTCATATTTATCTTTTAGACAATGATGCACAATCGATTTGTTTTTTTTCACGTATCACAAATGGGTTAATTATGTACTGCACGCAGGTACAATGCAGTGGAAATGAACAGAACTCTCATTGAATCTTAAACACATCATTGGGTCTTAGTTATCACACTGATCAGTGCTCTTATGCAGTTTTTTGCATGGCATACAAGCAGATGCATCATTTAGAGTGGTGATAACAGCATTAACACTGGCCTACTTTGTCTTCAAATTCAGCACTAAACAATAAAACATAGTTATTGTTTTCTAATATTTAAACCAGTTTCTGAGTTATAGCTCAGTTTCACTCTGATGGACTTCATGCAATCAGACTATTTGACCTACAGCACAGGAAATCATTAGGTGCCAAAAATAAAATAAAAAAACAAGCATAGAACCAGAAGATTGTTTTCATCACAATGAAAGGGTCGACAAGGATAAGTTTACTCACACTAACAAATAATTGCATTGAAAGCATTTGCTTTAGAGAGGGCACCACACTGTGCGGTTAGGACTGCTAGACTCAGACCCCATGGCAGAGTTGAACAGTGAGGTTTGTATAATGGATATTCATGACGTTATAATGGATATTCATAACTTTATTTTTATTCAGTACTACGCACCAAGCCTCGGTTCATAAATCAATATATACGGTTTAATTACCCTGTAAATACATGATAACAAAGATAAGGAAAAAATGGGGAGAACACAAAACTTTGTCAACGCTTTCACGAGAAACAGAAAGCTAACACTAACACTACATTTACTGCCACTTAGATCTCTTAAGCATTAATTGAGGTTTGATTGTTTTACATTTTTCAAAATCTGAGTATGGTGTGGCACATTTAGAAACATTAATTCAGCTGTTCATTTTTGTTGTTAAATACCGTTCTGGCCTAGACAATTTATTTAAGGTACATTTTTAAACTTGGGTGTTTACCATAAAATTAAGGATTAGAAACATTTCTTACATCTAAGTGTGCGGCGACTGACGTTCACTTCCTGATATATATATATATTTTGTTTCATGTGATGTCACTGAGAGGGGCATTTAGTGTCTAAAGGGTGGAGACAAAAGCATAAACAAAACACCACAGGAACTTGTTTAGATCTAATAAAAAGGGGAAACACTGTGTATCATGTGTTCTAATATTGTAGCGATCCTGGGGGATGAGGGAAGAGAATCAGGATAATGTGGATGTGTGTGGAGGAGAATTGGGATGAACGTTTAACGTGAAAGATGTGGGGGGCTGGGGAAGTGAGGGCACATAAGGGAGTGCAGGAAAAAGATGATTGGAGAAAGCAAGAGTGACGGGGGGGGGGGGTGTGTGGGGAGAGATAGAGAGGAAAAGGGTCAAAAGAAACCAATACTACTACTAATTGTAATAATTTATTTTTCCCTCATCTTATGATTTTGTGATAAATTTAATAATTGTAAATAATAAATGGCTTGAGCCTTTATCTACTCACTGTTGCAATCTCAATGCTGTCCCAGGAGAACCCGAAAATGCTACACTGGTGTCAGAAAAAGTGGGATAGGAATGAGACTGTTCGGAAAGCTAGCCCCAGCCTAGGGAAAAGGCCTGGCCATGGACGACAAGAGCAAGGTACGGGCCAAAATAAACTGCATTGTGGAGTCAATGCTGATGCATCCACCCCAGCCAGACAGAAAAGGAGAAAGCTGGTGTGGCAGCACCAAGTCCGCACAGGAGCAACGGGGGGCGCCGAGACGAAGCAGCTGTCGGATGGGCAAGTTGGAGCGCTTGGTCAGCCGACGCGAGGAGCGAGGAGGTGCAGTGTCAGATCAAGGAGATTATGCGGGTGCTGACTGCAACCGAGACTGCCCACAGTGACTCTGAGGTGGGGGAGGCACCTTACGCGAGGCCGAGGATGGCAGAGAGGGAGGTGCGGCTGGCAATGACCACGCAGGGTGCAGCGGTAACAACTTCTCCACCCATCAAAACAAACCGTTGTGATGGACGGGGCAGCTGGGAGGCCTTTCGGAGTGCGTTTGAAGTGATTATACCAGTGAACCAGTGGTCAGAGGCTGAGAAGGGAGGCCAATTGACTGCTGCGCAAGATGGGGAGACGCAGAGCTGCATCTTGAATCTACTGATGGAGGAGAGGATCAACTACACCGTGCTGGCAGCTGCAGTGCAAAAAACAATTCGGACAGGCCGCATCCAGTTTCACACACGACACGGTTGAAGGAACGACGGAGGCAATTGGGTGAGTCATTGGGGGCACTGGACAATGACGTAACTATGTTGATATAGAAGGCATATCCAGAACTGTGCAACAAGGCTAGGGACAAGACTGGGAGTGATGTATTTATTGGGGCAATAGCGCCAGCAGAACTACAATGGCACATCCTTTTAGTGGAGCCGAAGACATTAAGAAAGGCTGTACAGGAGGCGTGCCGCCTGGAGCAGATCCTCATGCCAGCCCAAGCTGCCCTCCCCCATTCACAACAAGGTGGCGGTAGCAGAGGCAGACGCACAGTGGCGCAGGCCACCCCTGAAGTATCTGCAGATGTAGACAGTGTGGCCGTTTGCCAGGGCCGGTCAATAGTCCTGAAGCCGGGGGACCCATTTAACTACCGCATGTGCTAGCACTGCGGGGTACAGGGGCACTTGGAAGCCCACTGCCCCCAGTCACCCTGGGCCCAGAGGCCTCACGCTCCGCCAGGAGCAAAAGACCACGGGTCAGCTTAGGGGAGTGGGGGCCTGCTCGCAATATATTGCTTACTCCCACAGCGAATAGAGACACAGTGACAGTAGGGCTGGTTGGAAGGGGTAGCTACATGCACATGCCCTGCACGGTCGGTGGGGTACCGTGCAGAGCCCTGGTTGATACCGGCGCCACCATCGCGCTCACTCAGCCAGGACTGTAGCCACACTGTGGAGAAGCCAGTGAAGCCTCGTGGGCGCCGACTGAGGTCTGCCTCAGGACAGTCTTCGGCCAACTTGCACCCATGCGGGGCCTTCAGGAGCTCGAGGTTAGCCTGGGGGGCATCAAATGCCAGCAACCAGTTTGGCTTGCAGACAACAGGGAGGAGTGCATTCTGGGGAGAAACATCCTGATGGCCATGGGGGTCACTATAGACCTGAGACAGTAACAGCTGTGTGTTCAAGGGGGATCAAACCACTACTGCAGCAACCCAGGGAGGAGGAAGCCTTCCAAGCCAGGGGCATCACCCCGACACTCATCAGCTCGCCACCTGCTCACCAGCCCACCGGCTCACCAGCTCGCCTGCCTGGTCACCAGCCCACTGGCTCGCTGGCTTGGCTGCCTGGCCGTCTGCCTGTGAGCAAAGTCCTCTTCACTACGGGCCGAAGCCATGGAGGACCTCCATCTGTGCAGCATGGAGGGGCTCGGTCGTAAACAGAGACACCTTCCTGGGGGAGTATGAGACCTGTTTTGCCCCATGCTCCAAAGACTGTAAGTAGGCTGGGTTGGTCCAGCACCACATCGCCACAGGGGATGTGCTGCCTAGCCGCAAACATGCTCGCTGGCTCCCGCTGTCCAAAACAGTGGCAGCCGCCGATGAGGTGATTGAGCCACCCGACAGCCCATGGGCGGCTCCCATAGTGCTCTCACTGAAGAACACTGGAGCCTCCTGTTTTGCGTTGATTACATTATGTAACACAATTTTTGTTCCTGGGTAATAAGTGTTATTTCCTAATTGCTTATGCCTCAAAAGTATAGCAAATGGCTATTATTCCCCAAAAACTTTGCTTTTGTGACCAGGACAGTAATATTTCAAAATATCACTACTTCCAATGGGAAAAAGGGCAAATGTGTGTCTTTTCATTCACATAAAGTCAGAAAAAAACAACATATGAATCCAAATTAACATGTATTTATACTAAAGTAATACAAAAATGACTACAAAAGATTTAGAAGTGAGTAGTTTTTCGAGATTTACGATTATACTGCAATTTGGATTCATATGTTGTTTTTTTCTGACTTTATGTGAACGAAAAGACACACATTTGCCCGTTTTCCCATTGGAAATAGTGATATTTTGAAATATCACTGTCCTGGTCACAAAAGCAAAGTTTGTGGGGAATAATAGCCATTTTCTATACTTTTGAGGCATAAGCAATTAGGAAATAACACTTACTAATCAGGAACAAAAAAAAAAAAAAAATTGTTACACGGTGTTACCGGCAACTCAATGCAGTCACAAAAAAGGACGCCTACTCAATCCCCTGTATCAATGAGGCCCTGGATGATATCGCAGGCTCCTGCTGGTTCAGCACCCTTGACTTGCTCAGTGGCTACTGGCTGGTCGAGCTAGCCCCCGAGGCCCGACCGAAGACAGCTTTCACCATGGGGCACGGCCTCTGGCAGTTCACCGTAATGCCATTCGGACTGTACAATGCCCCTCCCACATTTGAGCGCCTCATGGAGCGCGTTCTCAGTGCCATTCCCCACTTGGCCTACATGGTCTACTTGGATGACTTGCTTGTCCACGCAGTGACCTACGAAGAGGCCATTGTCAACCTGAGGGAGGTGCTGGGCCGGATCCAGACTGCGGGCCTGAAGTTGCTCTCAGGGAAGTGCCACCTGATGCGCCAGGAGACCCAGTTTCTTGGTCACGTGGTGGGGGCCAATGGGGTGCCCACCAACCCAGCCAAGGTGGAGGCGGTACAGGGGTGGTCGACGCCGGCATCAGTCTGCCAAGTGATGGCTTCCTGGGGCTGGCCTCCTATTAACGGTGGTTCATCCGGGGGTTTGCAGACATTGCCTGCCCACTGCACTTGACCACAGAAAAGGGGAAGCGGTTCAGCTGGACCAAAGAGTGCGACAGCGCATTCTGCCACCTCCAACATGCACTGGCCACAGCCCCTGTCCCTGCCTACCCTGACCCAGCCCTACCCTTTCTGCTCGACACCGACGCCAGTGATAATGGGACTTGGAGGCGTGCTGTCTCAGGTGGGACCCAAAGGGGAATGAGTAGTGGTTTACTACAGTAAGGTCCTCAGCAAGAGATGAACTACTGTGTCACCCTACCTGTACAGCAGGTCCTTCACTGTCAGGACCAATCATACTTTGCTACAATGGCTCCTCTGCTTCAAAGAACCAGAGGGGCAAAGTGTGCTAGATTGAGGTGCTCCTGGGGTTCGATTTCTGGTTCCAACACTGAGCCGGCCAGCGACATGGGAATGCTGATGCCCTGTCTCGCTGGCCGTGCAAGGTTACTCAGTGCCGGTACTGTGAGCGCCTGGACCTGAAGGAGGTCAGCCACAATGCTGGAGAGCGAGTGAGCATGGTCACCGCTGATGGGGGGGGGGGTGCTCATGGAGGTCCTGGGAGAGGACCTGTCTGAGGTAGCAAACAAGCGACATGAACCTTGAGTTCTTGATCCACCAGCTAGAGGACGGCCACTTGACAGCGACACTAGCAGCTTGTTGTTCCCCAGGCACTCCAGGAATGAGTACTACAGGCTGTCCATGGGAGCCCAGGCACCGGCCACTTTGGAGTGGTGAAGACGTTGCACCAGGACCGGTTCCAATGGGGCCACTGCAGATGGACATGGAAACCCGATGCCTGCACAGCCTGGAAAGGACCCATGGGACAGTCATGGGCGCCCCTATAGAGCTACCCACCGCCAGGGCAATGTCTGTGCAACTGGCCATCTGGACCAGCCAGGACCAGAAAGACTGGGACCGCCAGATACCCCTGTCTCTTCTACAGGGTGTAACCTGGCACTTTGATGTTTGGGAGGGAGCTGTGTACTCCCATGGACCTGCTCTTTGGGCGATCGCCTGGAGCAGAGGAGGACCCCGCTCTGGCAGGCCTTGACTAGGTGCACGACCTGCAAGACCCGTTAGATCACGCCCATCAGTTTGCATGAGAGCGTCTAGCGAGCGCTGGACTGATGCAAAAGCAGGCCTATGATGTGCGGAGCAAGGGACGGGACTTCCAGCCAGGTGAGTGAGTCTGGGTGTACTGCCCCTAGTGAAAAAAAAGGACTGAGCCCTAGCTGACCAGCCAGTGGGAAGGAGCCTGTGAGGTTCTTCTCCGGCTCTCAGAGGTGGTGTACCAGGTCCAGCTGAGGACTCGAGGACTGAAGGTGGTCCTCCACTGGGACCAGCTCGCCCCCTATCAGCCAGGGTTGACCAAGGGGGGGACCATCCCTACAACACTGGACTCGGGGGCTGCTCAGGCTTCGCTGACCAGGGAGGGCCCACTGCTAAAGTGGCCTACGAGGACTCTGTGCCAGTGCCAACTCCCCCACAGGACTAGCTTCGTCAGAGTGGGAGACCCCATCAGGCTCCGCGGAGGATACAGGCCAGTTTCCTGGGTTAGGGCAGTGAGCGTGATGTCTCACTGCTAGCAGGGGGCAATGTAGCTATCCTGGAGGCGGAGGAAAGAGAATCAGGATAGTGTGGACACGTGTGGAGGAGAATTGGGGTGCAGATTTGGCGCGAAAGATGTGGGAGGGGAGCGAGGGCATAAGGCGAGTGCAGATTGGAGTGTAGATGAGAGAAAGCAAGAGTGACAGAGAGGGGTGTGTGTGGGGAGAGATACAGAGAGGAAAAGGATCAAAAGAAACCAATACTATAACTAACTGTAATCATTTATTTTAGTTTTCGACTCCCTGTTCCCTTTCTCTCATCTCATGATTTATTTTGTGATGAATTTAATAATTGTAAATAATAAAACGGCTTGAGCCTTTATCTACTCACGGTTGCAGTCTCAATTCTGTCCCAGGAGAACATGAAAACACTACAATATATACTGTATGTTTTTACAACATTTATAAATATCAACAAATGAGAGGACATAAGCAGATACTATTTTATGAACTAATGTAACAGGTATGTTTTTTTTTTTCTTTCTTATTACTGAGAATAAAATGAATAACTATCTATTTTATAAATATTTATTTTGAGAAAATAGTAGTGTCCATTATTGCTTATGAAGACTAAGAATAAATTATTAAAAGTATTAAGTATTATGTCATTGTAATCAGTCAGTCAAACAATGTCTTGTAATTTGCCCAAACATGAATATTGTTCAACAAAACTTTCAGGATGTATTGTGAGGTCCCTCAGGTTATAGACTAACGTGTTTTTATACATGTATCTCTAAGCAGAATAAAAAATAAAAAAAAACTTAACCATTTCAAGATGCTACTAATGTTCCCCAGTGTTCTGGAAAAAAAAATTACAATAGATTTTAAGTGAATTTTTATAGGAAGAGAGTCGAATACAGCCGAAAAACGCCTGGTCCTGGGAGAACATCCCACTGAAATTGTTTGGTCCTGAAAGGGTTAAAATGTTTTTCATAGTCAAAAAAAGAAAAAAAACTTCCCGAGTCATTTTTACTTTTACAAGAATCTGAACTCACAGAAACACAACAAAGGCATTCCAGAGATAGCGACAAAGGTGACATTTAACAAAAAATGTATTAAAAAAAAAAAAAAAAAAAAAAATTGAACACAAAACTTACGTGATGGCTGTTGTATCTGAAATAGACGCCTGAAAGATATGAACAATACAGAGGCAATGGATACTATTATAACTCACTTTTATTTATTTATTTATTTATATTTATTTATTTATTTTATTTTTACAAATAAACTTTTTCTGAAAGGGTATATTCACTAAAGCGTTTAGAGCTTCCACTCAAGAGGTCCACATTCTTGACCTCAACGCCCCTGCCAGCTGTGCCAGATTGTGTGATAGATTTGTGATGTGGACTAATGTCCCAGCGTGTCAAGTGGCGCAACATAAGTTAATTATCCAATCTGTATTTTTGTTCATGCATAATTTACGTTCATGCAAAAAAAAAAAAAAAAATACATAGCCTATTTTTAAGTTAGTACAATACTAAAAAATAAATAAATCAAAGGTCTAATAATTAATAATAATAATAATAATAATAATAATAATAATAATAATAATAATAATCAGGGCCCCTTCAATCAGCCTCTAGTGTTCAGTAAATACTTCTAGACTCTAGTTAATCCGAACCAGTTGCACCCCACCCCCCAAAGAAAAATATATGCAATATATTGACATGAAGGCTTTAGTAAATCTTTTTTATATTGTGAGAAGTGTATTGTACTGTATTCTGCCCATCCTTGTCCTACTCTTGATTTCCTTCAATCTTCTCTCCTTCCTGATCAGCGCAATTGTTTTAATTCCCTACAGATGCATTTCTCCCTAAACGTGCTCCAAACAGACCTAAGCTACATAAAAAAAATAAGTATGGTCATTATGGTAGAAAAGGAGTATGCAACTTAATGAGACACTTGTTACGGAAATATCCCAGGTTTCTTAACCAATTAATTTCTCTTGTGTTCATTTAATCATCCTATTCTGGTGACGTGTGACTCCGTGGCTACTACCAATTAATCACAGCCAAGTCAGATGACTGCCCCCTTGTGGGTGGAAAAAATACCATATTTGTTCTACGTGATATTTCTTACTGATGTATTTCTTACCAACCCTTAACTCTTCCACTGCAAAACCCTCCCATGTTGCACTGGAAATATGTCTCAGAGCTGTATTGATGCCACAGGTGTGCTTTAAAAAAAGTCTCCAGAGCATATGTGATGATAACAGAAAGTGATATACAAAGTGAATCTAAACATGAGGAATACAATAGTTAAGATAACCTTACCTGTACCAAGCTACAGTGTGTAGTATTTACATTGGAAACTCAAGGGCTGGAAAATAATAATTATTAGAAATAGTCCTACTTGTTACTGAGTTACTTTAATGTATGCATACAATGTTTTTTGGGGGGACCCACCACTGGCCATTAGAGGATTGCACTGGTTATCAATATAGAGCAATGTGCCATTGCTTTTCAATTCTTCAAATCTCCTTGCACACTGTAAGTCTTCACAATTACTATGTATCTTTTCAAATGAAACAAGTAGTAACCTTATCACCACAGAAATAGTAAAACAAAACCAAAAATCCAAAATATTTTCTTCCTAATAATAATATGATCACAGAGAGGGAATTACAGTACCAGGGATTATCATTCAGTTTTCTCTCCAAACCAGTCGCAAATTCCTTGTCTGTAATTCACTCTGTGTTGTGTTGTGTTGCTTTGTCAAAACGAAACCCTTGAGAGAGAATGAAAAGGTTTGAATATAGCATGCTTGAGCTAGAATAATGAGTAAGAGAGGTGATGGGAACCTATATCAACGCTGTGCTGAGGTGTCAGCGTTTTAGAATTCTATGTTATAATTGGAAGTTCGGAACAGTTCTTATATTTCAACCCATATATCAGAAATCAAGCAGATAAAATATGCTAAACATTTATTTAAAAGATAAAACTCAATCGCAAAAAAACAAATAAAGGGTACCTGTGGCCTTACACAAATATTTTTTTTTGCAAACGGATGCACTTCTGTTTCAAAACCTCAGTCTCATTCGCTCTTAAGAGGCTGCAATAGGACAGTGAGACAACCCTTTACTTCTAAATATATCACTACACCCCTGCCAGGGACATCATGGTATCTATCTTTCTGCATGGTTGCATAGGTACACTGTTCCAGTAGTAATTGTCTTAACAAAAATAAAGAAGGAGCTTTACGTAGCTGTATATACGCAGGAATGTTCTATGTGGATGGTGCTAATAAAAAGTGAAAGGCAGCACATGAATGCAGTCTATGAACCCAGGTCTCCACAAGTTGATGCCTCACTGTGGATGACCCCATCCACCGCTTGGTGCAGTCAATGTTACCAACAGAGTTGCCTGTGATCTAAATTGAGCAGGTCGTGAAAACAAATTAAGTTTTAACAACACCAGTCGTTTTTTGTAAGTTATCACATTTTTCTACATGGATATAATTTTCTGTTTATATTTCCCATTTACAGTTTGTTTTGTTTAAAATGGGGCTGTCATGCTGTCTGTCCTTTTATCTACCTCCTCGTTCTTCCTCCTAAACCTCCTGAGATGTATCGTACAGAAACAAATTGTCTATCAGTTAAGTTGCCTGTGGGATCTAAATGTATGCTATTGCCTGTTGCCCTCAGATTTGGGTATAGGCTGAAAATGTTGAACACTTGATTCAAGTACAAGCACAACAGAACCCACATTTTGTGTCCTAATACATTTAAACACTACTGTACAAATTTACAGGATCACATTGTAATATTAGTGAGGGTTTAACTTTACTAACAGGAAGCTCCATTTCCACTGGCAATGCTTGAACCTCATCCACACAAAAGAACACAAAGAAAATTACTCAGTTTCTACACATGCCCAAAATAAAAAATGAGAAAACATATGAATACAATCTTTGTGGATTACTCTGCTTTTTGGCATTAATGGATATTGTGGTTTCTGTTCTTTTATGTTACGTTATTTACAACTTGTTAAATAATTGTATAGATTTGGACACATGCACATTCTGAGTTTACATTCTTTACTGTTTTATATCTTAAAATGTAATTTTTTGTTTTGTTTTTAATGGGTCTTGAATTTTAAATATTTCTGTAAAATAAGTAATCTAGGTCTTAAATTGTTCAGTGTTGGATATTTATTATTTCAAGATTTCATATCTGCACATTTATAAAATGTTGCAATTTTCTCTTTAATAAATTCATTTATTTAAAAAAAGTTGTCAATATTTTAAATTGATTTTAAATGGAAACCTAATAGCTTCACATTTTTTTTTTTTTATAATGGACAGTAGTTTTTTACATAAAATTGAGTGTCAACACAAATATATTGGCTGAGCTAATGTTGTTTCAACGTTGAAAATTAGTTATACAGTCAACGTTGATACATGATTGATTTGATGAGCAGAAATTACGTTGAATCAACATTTTGGATTAACATTGAATCAATGTAACTGTCAATGTTGTTTCAACATTGATTCAATGTTAGCTTGCTGTCTGGTATGCAATACAATACTTCTCATACAAACGTCACTTCTTTTCTTTTGATTAGCACGATTTCTACTTGTTGTTATTAATTTAATATAATTATAATTTTAAAAATCACATTAATCAGGTATAATAATAACAACATTAAAATGACTTAGCTATATCCGGAGTCTTTACAATAAAAACAATTTGGATTTGTTCAATAGTGCACTAAATATACTGTCACAATAGCTAAGTTTGACCGACAGGTGAATGGGACAATCAACATAATTTGTATAAATTGGGTCCACCCCAAATAACTGGGAGTGAGTTTCATTGGAGAATCTGGCTACGCCGGGCGTTGCCGTGATAAGGTTCCTTTCGGTGCTCCAGTGCAGGTGGTTTGGGAGGATCTGCTTGGAGCAGGCAAAGGAAAGTAACAATTTCTGTTTTACTTCGGAGTATTTTTATTCTACCAGTTAAGCACAGTGATCTACAGAAGAGCTCTAGGGCCATGCAAAAAAAAAAAATAGAAACTCGAAATCTTGTTTTTAAAACTAGAAATGTCCACATTCTACATACCAGCTGGGTCTGGGGGAAAAGCCAGAGGAGGCGGAACTCGGAACTCTTGCACAGCACTGCTGCCGGCTGAAGCCAAATTCACTACTGCCGTGTTTTAATAAAGTCTAAAACTGGCTTTTCTAGAATAAATTATATTATAGAATCATATCTGTTTGAAAATTCAGCTAAAGTTTGGAATGAGCATGTTTTACATGGACTTGATCAATAATTAATCTCTTTAAGAAATGCTGTCAGCATAGGGCTGGTAGGTGACGTAATCACATACAAAAGACATAAGCCCGAAATATGCTCCTTGCAAAGATGCTGGCTCTTTTGTACAGCGGTGTCAGCGCTATGCTTCAGTGCGAGAGGTCCCGGGTTCGCGGCCGCCCTCCGCCTGTGTGTGGATTGCCTTGTCCTGTGTGATGAGCCTGCCTGTGGAAACCGGGAAAACTACATTGGTGTTTGAAGTAGGATGCAGGTGCCCCGGCACGCACTCGTTGGACTGTAGCCTGGCGAGCAAGTCCGGGATGGACTTGAGGCCTGCAGGGGAGCGTGTAGCGTGCATGGGGGAAGGCAGCAGCAGGGTTAGTAAGTGACGTAATCACATACAAAGACATAAGCCCTATATACGCCCCTTGCAAGGGAGCCAGCTCTTTTGTACAGCGGTATCAGCGCTATGCTTTAGTGTGAGAGGTCCCAGGTTCACGTCGGCCCTCCGTCTGTGTGTGGATTGCCCTGTGTCAGGCGCCTGCCTGCGTGAACTGAGATCACTGCAATACATACAAGTTTGGAGCAATGAAAATAACTTATATCTGTTATGTTGTATAATGATGTCATCAGAAAAACATTACAACACAGTGAACATTACATTACCCCCACCTTTGTCCTTTTTGTCCCCAAAAAGCAATTCAGCATCCTGTCAGTATGTCACCGTACTTGGCACTGGCAGTCCCAGTTTGCGGCTAGCAAGCGATGCAATGTTCCTGGTTGTCATGAATTAAATCCAACAGTCTGGGTCCTCTTTCTTTCATTTTTTGTTCCCTGTCCAACTTCCTCATGCAGGATGGGTCAGTTTTGAATGCTGCACAACAACAACACTGCTGGTAGACTGTTGCGTATACTGTGAAATCAATTACCCTTAAAATAACCTGTAAAATAAATGCAATGTCTTGTACTAAAAAAATTATAAAACAGGGCAGATACACACTGCCCAGCCAAAAGTATTTTTTACCGCAGCCTTGAAACAGAACTTGGGCTGGGCCTTTATTGCCCCTTTAACCTCATTTAGAACACTTACTTAATATACATCTTTGGATCATTTTACAAACAATCATCTCCTCATTACAAATATGCAATATATTTTAATGGGAAGTCAATCTTAAGAATACAGCTCTTATCCAAGATGTCTAGCACAGTTTCATGAATATAATAAATCCATGAAAACCCTTTTTCTATTTTGGTCTCATGCAGCATTGACTTTAATTGTACATGTCGGTATTCCATTCTCACTATATTTCATCATGTCTCTATACAGTAGTTATATTAACCTGGTACTTATAAAGGTAAATATCATAATTTTTTGTTTATGTAAATTCATTTTTATTCTGTTAAGAATTTGGAATACGCTCAGTTGAAAGAGAACTCCATGTAGAAACCAAAGACAAATTGAGAGAAGCAGAAAGGCTAGTGCGAAGGAGGATACAACTGTATCACGACTGCACAAGAAGTTATTAAAAATCTATTGAAGATCTAAAACGTGAAATTAGTGAAATGCATGCACCTAAATTCACACTCTCCCCAGGCCTACTATGCCAGAATCTAAGTCATTAATGTAGATTAGGAAGAGCAGAGGGCCTAATACTGATCTCTCTGGTACTCTGCTGGTTTGAGGTTTCTCCTCTAATCAGTACTTTCTGTTTTGTACATGTTAACCATTCCTTAATCCATGTGGATGCATTTTCTTGAATCCCTATTGCGTTCAGTTTGAGAATTAATCGTTTATGCGGGACTTTGCCAAAAGCTTTCTGGAAATCTAAATAAACTGTGTCATATGCTTTGCAATTATCCATTGTCGATGTTGCAGCCTCAAAATAATCAACCAGGTTAGTTAGTCATGATCTCCGTTTCCTAAAACCATGCTGACTGTCTCCCAGGATACTGTTACTATATAGGTAATTTTCCATTTTGGGTCTTATTATAGTTTCCATAAGTTTACATATAATAGAAGTCAGGCATATTGGTCTGTAGTTACCATGTTCAGTTTTGTCTCCCTTTTTGTGGATTGGTATTGCGTTTGCAATTCTCCAGTCTGTCTGTACGACCCGTGTAAGAGACTGTTGATCTTGGTTAGCGGTTTGTAAATAACTTCTTTCATTTCTTTGAGTGCTATTAGGAGGATCTCATCCGGCCCAAGGGATTTGTTTATTTATTATAGCTCCTAGTCCCTTTATCACTTCTGCCTCGGTTATGCTAAAGTTATTTAAAACTGGATAGGAATAGGTCAGCATGTGGGGCATGTTGTCCATATCCTCCTTTGTAAAAACTTGTGAAATATAAGAACATAAGAAAGTTTACAAACGAGAGGAGGCCAATCAGCCAGTCTTGCTCGTTTGGTTGTTAGTAGCTTATTGATCCCAAAATCTCATCAAGCAACTTCTTGAAGGATCCCAGGGTGTCAGCTTCAACAACATTACTGGAGAGTTGATTCCAGACCCTCACAATTCTCTGTGTAAAAAAGTGCCTCCTATTTTCTGTTCTGAATGCCCCTTTGTCTAATCTCCATTTGTGACCCCTGGTCCTTGTTTCTTTTTTCAGGCTGAAAAAGTCCCTTGGGTCGACACTGTCAATACCTTTTAGAATTTTGAATGCTTGAATTAGGTCGCCACGTAGTCTTCTTTGTTCAAGACTAAACAGATTCAATTCTTTTAGCCTGTCTGCATATGACATGCCTTTTAAGCCCGGAATAATTCTGGTTGCTCTTCTTTGCACTCTTTCTAGAGCAGCAATATCTTTTTTATAGCGAGGTGACCAGAACTGCACACAATATTCAAGATGAGGTCTTACTAGTGCATTGTACAGTTTTAACATTACTTCCCTTGATTTAAATTCAACACTTTTCACAATGTAGCTGAGCATCTTGTTAGCCTTTTTTATAGCTTTCATGTAATAGATGTGCTATTTTTTTCTCTTCATCTATGATTTTGCCATGTATCTTTGAGACATTTTACTTCCTCCATGAATGTTCTTTTGCTGTTGTAATATTGGAAAAACTTTTTGGAATTGGTTTTAACCCACTTGGCAATGTTAATTTCTAGCTCTCACTTGGCCTTTCTAACTTCCTTTTTGACTTACGTTTGCAGTTCCATGTACTCTTTCTGTGTACTTTGTTCTTGGTCCCTTTTAAACGTTCTGTAAAGTGCCTTTTTCCTCGGGATGTTTTTTTTTTTTTAATGATCTATTAAACCATTTTGGCCATTTTGTTTTAGATTTTGATTTGTCTACTTTTAGGATGTAATTATTTTATGCCTCCAGTACTACTTTTTTGAAAGATAGCCATGCTTGTTCTCTATTTTGCTCCAGTCTACTTCTGCTCGTCTCTCCTTGCTGGTCCCCCTGTTTCGGCTACCAACTCCCTCCAGTTCATTCAAAATTCGACTGCTCGTCTTGTTTTCTCCCAACCTTGCTACTCTCATGGTACACCTCTGCTTCACACCCTCCACTGGCTACCTATCTTTGCTCGCATTCGTTTCAACACCCTTGTTCTTGCCTACCGCTCTCTTCATCACATTGTCCCCTGCTACCTCCAATCCCTTGTGTCTCCCCAGTGGCACTGGAATATTTTTTTTATTTTTGAAAGCCATTGAACAAAACTGTAACCTCTGTATATGATGGAAGCCATGCATTTGGTTGCTATTATATTAAACATGCTTATAAAACGAAGCCAGAATCAACACCTGTTCATCTAACCACAGTCCTTGCTACAATTTTTACAACTTGCTTACCATTAAATGTTTAGATCAAATAAATTGAAAAGTAGTGTATACTGTTATGATCTGCTTAAATGTTTACTTGTAAAAACAGTACAGTGGTTGTCTGAGACAGATAGTCAGAAGGCTCCAAAGGTTGACTTGCGCTCTGGCATCATGCTGATGAATTTTCACATGAGATAATACACAATTGCTCCAAAAAGCAGCACCCCTAGTTAACAGTATTTGTAACAGGCTGATTTTTAGGATGTGGTACTGCTAAGAATTAACAAAAAAAAAAAAAAGATTTTCTTTTCTGAAACATTTTCAATAACTGTTCTGAATACAAGCTTCTAATGGGTTCCAACTGCTAACCGATTCTCATGAGATTGCAACCGTGCAATTTATAAAATATCCCACTCCGTTATGACAGTCAGTGCTGACTGGTCTTTTGTCAAAAGCAATGTAAAAAGGCACAGTGCACATAAGATTCACAAAACTGGCAGGGTTATCATTGCACCAGCAGGTGCACAGCACCCATGTACTTCAAGCAAGCACCCCTAGTTCCTGCGCCTGTGTCTCCCTACACCCCCTTTCGCTCTCCGCTCCTCCTCTACTGGTTGATTGGTCATGCCTTCCCTCCACTCTTCAGCCTCCCGTGCCCACTCCTTCTCTTTCCTAGCTACCAGAGAACTTCAGGACTGCTCAGTCTCTCAATGCCTTTAGCCGCCTCCTCAAGACCTACCTGTTTAGACTTGTAGCTCTCTTGATCTCTCCTACTATGCACTGGACTTACCTGACCTAACCACCATGCTACTGGATCCTCAGCTAATGAACCACCCTTGCACTTTTGCACTACTAATATGTCTTTGTAGCTATAACTTGCTGTAATCCTTAGTTGTTGCATCCTAGTTCATAATGTACTTTAGTAGTATTATTTGCACTTACTGTAAACTATAATGTATTTAAATATGATTCTTTCACTGTAATAATCTACTGGATAAAGGTGTCTGCCAAATAAATAAATACCACTACTAATAATAATAATAATCAGAAACATGCAGAAGAGACAAAAAGATCAGCAAATTGAAACGACAAATTTCAGGTATTCTTCAAGGAAAATCATGGTTCTGCTAGTGTTATTGAAATCATTAAAACATGAATATGTACTGTATGGTTTGAAAAGACATTTTTGAGAATTTGATTAGCAAAATACGGGGCTACTGTCATGTTTGGGAATGCGGAAAACTGTCCACCAAAGATAACAGTTGAGACAACTAACGCCACCTGTGTCCTGAACTGGATTTAAACGCTGAAGTGAATGTCTACTGTATTGTTATAGAAAACATCAATTTATGATTTAAAGCAAGATATTTGGTAGTAAAAAAGGTTAAAGCAAGATGAGTTTCCCAGTTTGCAGGTATATCACTGGGCCACAAACCACATCAGTGAATTGGAGACACAGCTGTGTGGTTAATGACAGAAAAGAAGGCATTGAATGGGTAAGTATCCAGGCAAAATTAAGTAAAAGGTAACATTTCTGGAAATCTTTTGTTAGCTCCAGTCACTTTACACTGCTCAATATTCTGTTTAATTAAAACTGATCATATTATATTATTGTCAGCTTTTACAGGGAGCATCAGCAACAGCCTGAAGAAAATAAATAGTTAATCAGACTGACAGAAGAGGCCAACAATCAAAAGAGAACACTGAAGACAGAACAAGTTTCCAAAATGGTAGTTTTGGAAACTAAACCTGCACATTAATGAGACCTACATTTGAACTGCAAACCACCTGCAAACTGGTGTCTTAACATTTGAATCTAATTAGTTTACATAAGAAGTGTATTTCTTGCAAAACCTTTTTGTGATTTGTTACTGTGATATTTATCTTGGTTTGGTCTTATTTCATGCAAGTATGTATTCTGCTGCTCTGGTGTTATGTATAAGCTTTGTTTCAACTCCACCTCCCCTAGGAATATAAAAGCTGCAGTGTTTGACCTTTAAACTAGAAGGAAAAACTGCCAGCTTTTACAAAAGATAGAACCATTGAAGAACCAAAGAGCCTTTGAAAGAGATCTGGGAAACAGTGGACACAGCAAGTACCATTACTGGCAACACGTAAAAATGTTTGAGATTAACTAATGTTCTATAATGTTCTATATCTCCCAAGAAACAAATCTGAAATATATTTTTATAACAGTATTTATTTATTTTTTTTGGTTGTATATATTCATTTTAGGCCAGTATTGGTCGTTTTGTAGGTTTCCTTCTTGAGTGACAGCAAGACCAAGAATATATTGTAACACCACTCCGTTTCCTGAAGTTAATAGACAACTTACACTGTAAGACTAAGGGCTATACAAATACATTACTTTATCACTATCACAGGATGAAGCACTTAAATTGTTTAGATTATCCTGAATTTTCCCACATTTTCCAATAGGACTTAAAAGGGTGTAAATCCTAATATATATATATATATATATATATATATATATATATATATATATATATATATACACACACACACACACACACACACACACACACACACACACATACACAGTACCAGTCAAAAGTTTGAGTACACCTGCTTGAAACCAGGTTTTTCATGATTATCTATGCTTTTAACTGTATGAACTTGTCTATAAACACTTAATATTTCATTTGTATTTATATAAGCTGATAATCATAAGTGAATTGCATTGAAAATTCTTAAATGAAAATGTAAATGTGAAAATGTGAAAATGTAAAATGTAAATGTTGTCAATTTCAATGAAATGGTTACCCAAAGCAAGGGAATTTCAGTCTGAAGCCCAAATCAGTTAAAAGTCTGAAATGTGTATAACACAGTGTTAGAACACTGGCCTAAGTATAAAAGTGTCTTTGTTAGATGTTATCTGAGCTAACTAACATGTTACCTAATTAACCTTTTGTCATCAATTATTGTTAACAGGTGAGGGTCCATGATTACTATAAATATAGGTAGCATAGGCACAAGTTTGTCATTCCTGAATGTAAGGGAGCAGAAAATGACAATATACGCTCAGTTAAGCAAAGAAAAAGCAAAGTCTGTAATTACTTTAAGATATGAAGGTCAATCTTCATGACAAATCGCAATAACTTTGCAAGTGTCTGTAACTGCTGTGGCCAAGACCATCAAACGATTTGAAGAAACTGGTACTCATGAGGACCAAACAAGGTCAGGCAGGCCTAAGGTGACCTCAGGAACAAGTTCATTCAAGTCACAAGTCTGCGAAACTGGCGATTAACTGCCCCTGAACTACAAGCTCAGCTAAATGCTACTAGAAGTACAGATGTTTCAACATCAACTGTTCAGAAGAGATTGCGTGAAGCTGGCTTAACTGGAAGAATTGCTGCAAAGAAACCATTGTTAAGAGTGCAGAATAAGAGGAAGAGACTTGCCTGGGCCAAAAAACACAGAAACTGGATGTTCGAGGAGTGGAAGTCGGTCTTATGGATCAATGAGTCAAAATTTGAAATATTTGGGTTCAACCGCCGAGTATTTGTAAGACGCAGAGAGGGTGAGCGCATGAGTTCTGCATGTGTGGTTCCCACTGTCAAGCATGGAGGAGACAGTGCCATGGTCTGGGGTTGCTTTGCTGGTGAGAGAATCTTTACCAAGTCCATGGCAAGCTCAACATGCATGGCTATCATAGCATACCATGCCAGAGGCATGCCATTCCATCAGGATTATGGCTAGTTGGGCAGTCCTTCATTCTTCAGCAAGATAATGACCCGAAACACACCTCAAAGTTGCGCAAGAACTATCTGGCTAAGAAAGAAAGTGAAGGACAGTCTCCAGACCTCAATCCCACAGAACTTGTATGGGACGAACTGGACAGAAGAGTCAAAGCAAAGCTACCCACAAGTGCCCTACATTTCTGGGAATTGCTGCAGAAGACATGTCGGGTGATTTCCTGCTGAAACTTGTCAACCAAATGCCTTGTTTGTGAGGCTGTTATCTTCTAGAACATTGCTTTGATACTCCTTATGTTTTGTTTTGTATATTGTAACATAACTACATTTGAAATATTAACTACAACACATTTATCAACTTATTTAAACACAATTTTATTTTGCCAAAATAATACATACAAGTCTTTATTAACATACTAGTTTTATAGACACATGTGCAGTACTGTTTTCTGCGACATCAATACAATTTAGAATTATCTAACAATGTGTTATTCAGACTATGGCTTAAATAATTACAATTTAAAAAAAAAACTAGTGCAGATTTTTGTATTTTCTTTTAAAACAGCATTAACTGTTTATTTAGGAGATGGCAAAAACATTTACATTAATGAAAGAATAGACAACGTCTAGAACTGTCAAATACACCTTTTTAGTAAAGTTTCAGTAAAATATTGATATCTATATGGAGAACAGTTAATTTTTTTTTGCAGATGTTATAGATTTTTTTTTCCAGTTTCACAGATCCCAAGCTTTCACTCATGTTCATACAGTGAAGACCATGCATACAAAATAAACTAAATCAAGTAATCTTTTCTGACAATTTGCAGAAATCAAACCTCAAACGAATGTAAATGTAGAAATTATTGCTCTACTTTTTAGATGTGCCGTATTATCAAAAGAGTAAGAATGGACTCTGTTCATTACACGTTGTGAGAAAAAAAGATTATTATAAGCCTCCAAACTTTCAGACAAAACAAAAATGTGAATAAAAGGACAAGTCTGACTTACCGGATGTAATTTGCTGACGTGCATAAAGCAGAACAAGAACAGCATATTGGTTCTTGTAAATTACACAGGTATAACATAAAAAGGATAGGGCCTTTGCTCTATAATAATGTAAAGCAGTAATCAATATTTTCATGACAGTCTAAACCTACAGCTATGGCCAAAAGTTTTGCATTACCTAGAATTTAGACATTTATATTTAAAAAAATAATAAAAAAAAAAAACAAAAACAAAAAAAAAAAAAAAAAAAAAAAAAAACTTACAAAATGATGTCACAAAAGTCTACCGGAAACCATTGTAGTAGTACAGTATTTTATGTTAGATTTTGAAATGTCAAATTGTCAGTTTTCGTTAAGTATATGGAAATCTAAAATGCGGTATGTAATTCAATATGTTAATGTAATATTATTCAGCAAGTTTTATTTAATTTTATGAAGCAAAATTAGTTAATTCTAAAGGGTGATGCAAAACTTTTGGCCATAGCTGTATGCGTGGCTTAGTAAAAAAGCCTGCTGCATATTAGAGTGCAGTTATTATATTCTTTGTTTACCAATTAAAAAAATTTGACCAGTTTACATAGTTTTGAACAGGCCGATGCAACTTTATTTCAATTATTTTTTACATCATAGGTGGCTGTTCTGCCTTTTTGTAGTGTCTCATTTCCACCAATAGTTTAAATTTAAGCTCAGCAACTCCCCCAGGGTATTTTCAGCCCTTTAAAACACATGAAGAAAGCATTTTGTGATGTTTTAATTCACAGACCTAATTTATCAGGAACAACAACCACAGACTCTGGATTGGACAGCACTCCTGAACTTCCTTGTGTTTCTGTGAACACTGACTCGAATGCTACCTCCTGGTCTGCTAAGGCCTCAGCCGGTCCCACTGCTCCTACAGTTTGCTGTGTGTTCTTAAACACCTGCTGTTGTTCTGCAATCCTCTCCAGTTCTGCTTGCTTCCTTCCCCTTCTTTTCCCAAGTATTTTAACATAGTTGGCTGGAACAAGTCCTGTTGTCTTGCCATCTAGACTAGCCAAGAGCCAGCCACGTACTCTAGGCTGTTGTTCTAATAAACAAAACAAAATGTTTACTGATTTGTGCAAACCAATTTTCTTACATCTTCAGTGGCTGAACAGTATCACTGACCCCTCATTTACTGTGCACAGGATATTTACCAAGCTTTGGGAGATTTAAAAATGAAAATGTGGGCTCAGTGCCACAGGTGGTATACAAGTATAACTATTCGGAGTAAGTCTATGCCACATATACATCAAATAACAATCCTGTGTTTTTCAAGAGCAGATAATACATGCTGTGACAAAGCTGAATAAATTATGCAGGGGGTGATCTATGCTAGAAAACTCCTTACCCTTTGGAGCCAGATTCAGCATGTCCCCAACACAAAAAGAAATTTCTTCTTCTGAGGCAGCGCTGAAGTCATATTCTGCCCTTGCAACCACATGATCATCGTCTCCATTTGACCAGTTTGTGGAACCTTTACCAAAAAAAATGTACACATTTTTGGAAAATTTATCAAATGCACTTTTGTGTAAAGGCAAAGTAATTTCATGTCATCTGTTTAAAATACTGCATTTAATGAGGAAATACATATTTTAACACATATCATCACTGAATAGATTCAGATCCAGTTGCGCAACTGTTACCCATTTTACTGCACGCAGACCCCTTTCTTATTGAATATCTTGGTATAACGGTTTTAATGAGACAAGTGCCTCACAAGTGCACGGGTAACCCAGATAATATCCATTTACTATCACTTCATTTGGTGACTGTTACTGCAAGTACCACAACAATATTTAGATTATTGTTCTTTTCAGATCTACTAAAATACTTAGAAAGCAAGAGTTAGGGTGAAGCATCTTGTCCTTGCTGCAATTATAACTTCTGGCACCAGGTAGCACTGTATGCTATGCAAACCTGCAAGCACATCCCATATGAAACGTACTCCGCATTCTTACCACTTTCTTTATAAGGCCTCACCTGTTTCCTCAGACCCGTCAACAGAACTTAGCAGCTTCCATATGAGGTAAGGTCCTCCAAGAATAACTGCGAAAAACAGGAAGATTGGCCAGGATTTGACAGAATTAGCAGCACTGGCTCCGGCAGCAACCTCTGACCCAGCACTGTCCAACCACAGGTCTTCTGCCTCCGAGTCTCTCCGCAGGCCCATCAGCCTCTGCAATCTCCTGTACAGGTAGCGCAGAGTCCTGACCAACGCAAACACAGAAAACACTTTGGTGAAATGGACTTTGAGCCTTGAGAAATGGTTGGCCACATCCAACACCGCTCTGAAACTGTTATAAACTGCTGAAAAGGTAGCATCCATCATCATGCTAACGGAGGAGAACGCATGGACGATGCTCTCGATGGACTGAAAGGCCCCTCTACTGCTCTCCTCCGCATGCTGCACAAACCGGCTAGATGGAATTTCATCGTTTCGAAACCTGTTGTACCCCAGGCCTCCCCCATATCCATAGCTTAACGGGCTGTAGCCGCCAACACCACCATATAATGAGCTCCCATAGGGACTATATGATGAAGGAAGGGAGCTGTAAGCTGGTCTGTAGCCTGTCAGGCTGCTGCCTCCAATCTGCTGCACTGATCTTGGAGGAATCGGTGGAGGGGCTCTGGCGAGGACAGGGGGGCCTGGTCTTGTCAGAACACTAGGTCCCAAATCTGGAGACCTGTGAAAACAAATATAGGACAGTCAAAAACAGAAATACAGTGAAAACTGAATATCTAAAGGAAGTGAACATTTGCAACTGCCAATTAAAAGTACCTCCGTAATTCTATTAAATTATCCAGAGTTAAATCTGCGTTCCATATGTCTACAGAGAACATCAGGTTATTGCCTAACCTAATGTCCTACCTCTCCTTGATTGCTCACCATCACTTTCCAACTAACTTTACAGTAAATCAGACTCATTGCATAGCGGTTTCCCCATTCTAGGTTTTAATACATGCTTCATCAGCCCTAGTGGATAGGTATCAAGCTCAGGTGTGTCTTATTAAATTACTGGCAAAACCAAGAATATGAATATTGTTAACTAGCATGTATGATCAGTATTGCTCCCTTGCAAGTAACATCTGCCTATACTGTTGAACAGATACTTTTCAATAAGATATGGTACAAACTGTATTTTGAAATGATGACCCTGGCCCAATGTTACATGCATGGATGTAGCTGACTAACGTACATGACATACCAATTGTTATGCTGCTGCAGGTATACAGACGTCAACATGTACGTGTTCTACAACAAGTAACTAGATTTGATTTAAAACACTATATTCAATATTCTAGATTTATTTTTTCACTAATTTTATTTGTGTGTGGTTTACGGAAAAAAAAAGAAAAAGCTCTCAAGCTTACAGTACTGCGATGTTATTGACAGGTATTGACCTAAACAACAAGACTCGAGCTGAAAGGAAAAACTGGGCCTAGTCACAAATCCTTCCAAATGGTGGTTGTGGTTTACGAAGAAAAACAACAAAAAATATACTTACTGAAAAGCAGCAGGTGCAGGAATAGTGCCTGGAATCCGTCTTTCCCATGGTTTCGGAGGAGGCTGGGGTGCCATCCTTTAAAATGTTGAACAGTACAGCTGCGCCAGCGTTGTCTCCACTTTCTAACCAGATTGGACTCTAACCTGTGACACTCAATTATATCAGACTTTAACAGTAGATAAGGGAGAAATCGAACATGTTCTGTAGAAACAAATATGGTACATATTCTTTTGCACCAAATGAACATACCGAGCTGGACTAAGAAAAGCATTACATATGTGCAGTTTTATGTTGTATTTATTTATTTTACTTTTTTTAAAGTAGAAAAAGCAACCTTACAAATGTTATATGCAAATGGTACGTTGCTTTATCTTTGATCATTATCATAAATCTGATGGGTCTATGGCAAAGATACATGGTGATACACACTGTATTATCGGCTGTGCCCTTAATCTCTTCAATGAAGCAATACTGCAATGTAAAACTACCGTTTGATTAGGTTTTGCCAATACAAGAGGCCGTGGTGCACCTACAAACACATTTGAATGTATTGTCGCAGTTTACTATTTAAAACTTGAGAATGCAATACTGTCGACTTAACTTTTCCCAAAAAGTCAACTATATATTTGCACTGTTGCTTTAAACGTAATCAATCGATTTTTCTGCGTATTATTAATCGTGTCTGGAAAGAGGTGCTGGTTCAGTTTACCTCTTGCTCTGCTGTATTAAGTACGTAGTATTTCTGGTTTTACTGCTGAATTCAAATTTCGGGGGAGCATTTAGATACCACCGTTTATGATCTGGTTATTTATCCCGCTGTCTTTATGGTCATTTTGAGTTATATTTTCCTTGCATTGTAAACACTCACGTTACATCTTGCTTGTCCCCTCGCGGTTTGCAGAACTTGTGACACACATTGCCAAAGGAATGTGACCACCGACAGGGTTTTATGCTGGTTAAAATGGTGAAATTACAGAATATAAAAATTACCAACAGTGGGTAATACAAATTGCATTTAAGCTATTTTGAAAATATATTCTGTATGTTTATTGCTCGCTAGGATCACTATCAAGAACGTAAGGTAAATGCGGTAACGACGTAGTTAACATTGAATAAGGCGTTCAGTGCGTGTTAATCAAAGTTAACTTTACAGAGACAACGTACTGTCAGTTACTGTTACTGAAATGAAGACAGACTTAAAATAAATCCAAGTTTGTGACGCGTAGTAGTTACAATTTAATTAATCAGTCTTACGGCATCAATATATTTACTTTACGCCAGGCCCAGATAAGAAATATTGGTGATAATGATTGGTATGCATTTTTATTATAAACCAAAACGTTTTTTTTTTTTTTAACTGATCTACAGAGTAATGTTATAATGACAGTGCCTTTATAGCTTGGAATTGCTATTGACTGCTCGTTATGTCTCCATAGGCCTTTACCATGCATCTACTCAAGGAAAAGGACAAGCCAGTTGTCAGAGTGCTGTTGAATGCTGGTTGCTGCCCTCGCTGTGTGCTCAGATTCTGTTGTGTTGGACTTCAGTCCACTTACAGACAATCATATAAGGTATACGTAGTACAGCTCAACCAATGTGCAACTATGTGTACATTGTAATTATTAATTATTTCTTGGTTTGTAGGAACTCTTCTCAAATGTGTGTGTGTGTGTGTGTGTGTGTGTGTAGCCTGCTGCCTTGAATTTTACCCAGATTGTAAATACACAAGAATCATAACAGCGCAAGAGGACCAAGGGTGGTGGCATGCTAATGACCCCATATGAAGACGTGTACATTTCATATGTGTACTCCTAATGGAAGATAACACAGGTCACAATTTGTGAGATGAAAATGAGGTTGGGTCAGACATTTGTAACTTGCAAAATATTTGTCATAAAGAAGTCGGCAATGGATACATTAAGAGCTGAAAGTATCAGGATTCCAATTGTGTACATTACATTTGCCCTAGAATTCCTGTGAATTCATGTGTGAGGTGGTGATACATTAACCACAACTAAGGGGATTAAGAAAGGGGTTCCAGGGAAGGGGAATGTGTATGCAAAAGGATGATTGCGTAATTAATGCTCCACATGGAAAAAAAGTTCATGGCCGGTCGATGTTTCTTTCACCTTTTTAATGTTAGTATCTTTTTAAAACTTGATTTAAGGGCTTTCCAATTAAAGTAATAATTGAAGTAAGTCAAACCATGCTTAACTGAGTGTACCTATTGCAACAGTTACTGGAAAGTCTTTCTGCCTTCAGGTTGATGCAATAGTCCTAACACAAGCAGGGCTGGACAAATCACACCGCCCTGCACCCAGTCCTGTTTTTTTTCTACTCAGTTTAAAAAGATTACAACCCTCTCCCAAATCAGGAGGACAATAGATCAATGTGTTCCTACTGTCAAGGCATTCCACTTGTCAAACCTAAGCAGCAGTTACCATGCCACTGAACCCTGGATGTAAGTGACCCAACCTGCTAAATCTTTTTCCAGTTGGGTTCACTGAAGCACAATCAGGTGAAATAAGCCCAAGGATTTCACAACAATAATTGCAGCAAACCAGCAGAATCCCAATTGTGTGACACACACAAGTGCTTTTATGTGCTACGTTTGTAAATAGGTTTAATGATTACACCTGAAATCAGAAATGTATGTGTTTCTGTATGGAGTCAGAAAATTCTGGGAAGCAAATGTTTAATAAAAAGCCTGTGCCATTACCCACCAAGGTTCTGTTGTGTAGGTCAGTTTAATAACTTGGTTAAGTTGTTCTGCATTTTTTTTTAGCAATAGAACACAGTATAGCTTAGTCTTATTTTATTTTATTTTTTTAAATGGGTGTAATTTTAAAAATAACACCAATCTGAGGTAAAACCATAAACCAAAGTCAAAATAGCTCTTTTTTCTGCTAATTAATTCACATTTCTCTTGTTAGGATCTAATGAAAGAACTGACAGATTTTGCCAGAGAATGCAACAAACCTAATGCTGAGACAGAAGAGGAGAACGATCCCCCATGCAAAAAAATGAAACTGGAGGAAACAGAGGACTTTGTTGAGTCAGATAAGAACGGAACAGTAACTAAACCAACTCAAGAGTGTCCCACTGTCCAGAAAGATGAACCAAAAACATGTGTGGTATGTCTGGGAGTACTTCAACACTTCTGTGATAAAGACTTTGCAAAAAAAGTAAGTGTAAAGACTGCCTTTGTCTGCATTATCTTCTGACCAATGAATGCAGGAAAGATTAGGGAGAATGCTGCTTTTATATGTGACAACCCAAAATGTAACAGAAAACAGTACTAAATAATATAATAAATTCAAATAACGTTGGTAGTTTTAAATGTATATATATAATATAATATTAATAGGGTGCATGATTTTGTGACAACAATAGCTTTATTAATATACTGTACACATATATTACATTTTGCAGTGGCACTATAGGGGGTCAATCCTTCTGTAAGAAAAGGATCATCTGTTTTTTTTTGCAGCTAACCAAATCAAACATTTTAACCAAACAAAATCTGATTTGGCAATTATTTTTTTTTTTTTATAAAAAAGATACAACCGCAAAAATAAAATGAAAAGGATTCTGCAACATAATTATTTAAATTTCTTGGCAGTAACCACATCACTGTTGAAGCTGAGTTGTCTGGTGATACTGGGAAATTGTCCACCTTTCTGAGCTCCACCATGCTTTGTTTGTAGCTCATTGATAATGCTATCAGAATGCCTCCTGCTGTTGTTTTCTACAGATGTCCCGTGTAGTTGAGTCTGCCAATTACCAGTTCAGCAGCCTTGTGATTTCAGTGTCCCTTCCAGCTCAGCTGTCAGTGAGAGAGGTGAGTATTCTCCACAGAGCCGTAGAGGTCATGAGAACACATCTTGTTAAGAGTTACCTTGTTTCAACTATGAGGATGGAGGCAAGACTTGTGTTCTAACTAATCTGATACTGAAACCTGGAATAGATCAAACTGCTCTGCAAAATAAATTCGAGCTTTATTATTTATTTGAAGGATTGGGACAGGAAAGGTTTGTGGTACCTACAAAATGTAATAAATCCAGTTTTCTGATTTACAACTATTTGTGCTAAACGTATGGAAATAAAGCATAACTTACTGTGATATTATAAATCCGATGTCAATTTAAAAATGCAATGTCTTTGACCCCGTTCACACATCCAGTTTAGGCCAGCCCAGGGCTGTCTCTGGGTTGCCTCAAATTTCTGTTCACCTGACAAGCGCTGAATAAATGGACCGCTAAGGGTTAATTTCTGCATCGCCCCAGTTGCTACCTCTTAAAACCGACATTGTTTGATCTACTACGCTCGACCTAGTAGGGGAGTGGTTTTTGCTACATCACAATATTGACACGTTAAGGCTGGCCCAGGGCCTGTGTTGGGTTCACACATGCAGATAGGCCGGCCCTGAGGCGGCATTGCTTACTTTAGGCCGCATCTAAAAGCTGGGGAAATTTGGCGTTTACGACTCCGCCGGTTTCATCTCGCCCCCGGAATCCCCTAAGACGGCCTTAGACCAGCTTTTTGATGCGGCCTAAAGTAGGCAATTCCACCTCAGGGCCGGCCTATCTGTATGTGAACCCAATGCAGGCCCTGGGCCGGCCTTATCACGTCAATGCGATGACGTAGGTCAAACCACTCCCACCAAGTCGAGCGTAGTAGATCAAACAATGTCGGTACAACTTTGAGGTGTGTTTCGGGTCATTATCTTGCTGAAGAATGAAAGACTGCCCAGCTAGCCGTAATCCTGATGGAATGGCATGCCTCTGAAGTATGCTATGATAGCCATGCTGGTTGAGCTTGCCATGGACTTGGTAAAGATCACCATCTCTGTCACCAGCAAAGCAACCCCAGACCATGACACTGCCTCCTCCTTGACAGAAAAACTCATGCGCTCACCCTCTCTGCGTCTTACAAATACTCGGCGGTTGGACCCAAATATTTCAAATTTTGACTCATTGGTCCATAAGACCGACTTACACTCCTCAAACGTCCAGTTTCTGTGTTTTTTGGCCCAGGCAAGTCTCTTCCTCTTATTCTGCACTCTTAACAATGGTTTCTTTGCAGCAATTCTTCCAGTTAGGCCAGCTTCACACAATCTCTTCTGAACAGTTGATGCTGAAACATCTGTACTTCTAGTAGCGTTTAGCTGAGCTTGTATTTCGGGGTTAGTTAATCGACAGTTTCGCAGACTTGTGACTCGAATGAACTTGTTCTCTGATTCTGAGGTCACCCTTGGCCTGCCTGACCTTGTTTGGTCCTCATGAGTGCCAGTTTCTTCAAATTGTTCGGTCTTGGCCACCGCAGTTATAGACACTTGAAAAGTTATTGCGATTTGTCGTAAAGATTGACCTTAATTACTTAAAGTAATTACAGACTTTTTTCTTTGCTTAGTTGAGCGTATTTTGCCATTTTCTGCTCCCTTACATTCAGGAATGACAAACTTGTGCCTGTGCTACCTATATTTATAGTAATCATGGACCCTCACCTGTTAACAATACTTGGTGACAAAAGGTTAATTAGGTAACATGTTAGTTAACTCAGATAACATCTAACAAAGACACTTTTATACTTAGGCCAGTGTTCTAACACCATGTTATACACATTTCAGACTTTTAACTGACTTGGGTTTCAGACTGAAATCCCCTTGCTTTGGGTGACCATATCTTTGAAATTGACAAGATTCACACTTTCATTTAAAAATGTAATTTTTGAATACAATTCACTTATGATTATCAGCTTATATAAATACACATATCATATAATGAAATATTAAGTGTTTATAGACAAGTTTATACAGTTAAAAGCATATATGATCATGGAAAACTTGGTTTCAAGCAGGTGTACTCAAACTTTTGACTGGTACACTGTGTATATATATATATATATATATATATATATATATATATACACACACACACACACACACACACTTCAGATTGTAGCTAAGATTGTAAATCTCAATCTCAATATTGATAAATAATGCATAAGACGTTGCATATTCAGTCACCATTAATATAGTAATCTATATTGTGATTAATGTAATGTACACATCCTTGTTTGCTGCATTTATGCACGATCCAACAGGATTGCTTCTTTCCACAGTAACTGACTGCACTGTCAACACACGCCTTTATCGTATCTTATGCAGTAGGTACAGTACCAACAGTGTTGCAAAAAATAAGATGGCCATATTTACGTCTGCAAATTTCCCAGCTCAATCCCTTATGTTGACTTCCAGGAATGCAGTGTTTACGTCACTGTTTACATTCCGGACAAGCTCTTCGATGCAATTTAGGGTTCCTTTTCAGCCACATATGCGAACGTACTTGGGATCCCTAAAATCTCAACTGTGATAGGAAATTTGAGGCGGCCCAGAGATGGCCCAAGGCGTTCTCAGTAAGTGTGAACGGGGTCTACTTTCTATAAATAACCTGCAGCAATATCTATAGCAATACAATAGTGAATTGCTAATCGCACAGTAAAATACAAAATCTGTCAATGTCATTCAATCTGTTTAGTTTACAATAATTGCCAGGAGAGGGCAGTAAGTGATTCTGTGTATGCTGTAGTTTAGACCTGACGTTTGAGAAGTTAAAATACATAGCTGCAGTTTACTTCAATATTGCAGTTTTGATTTTTTTTTCTGAATGTAAACCTAGACAATAACTAGTTTGAGAAAAATAGCAGCCCTGTGAAACCCGTGATACCTTTCTTTTGTTCATTTAAGATCTTGCCTTTAGTTCAAGTTCTTTACATCTGCTCCGTGGAGAACAAGGGGACAAGCCGATCAAACTAACTTCCCTCCAGGGTAGTACTTAAATTTCCCAGTACCAACTCCCCCAAAGTTAGGATAGGGGATTGGGGAGAGGGGGGAGCTGCAGGGCAGTTCAGTGAAGTACAAAATATACAGATTGAATTATCTCCAAACTCTTGCCATCATCGCCACTGGATAAACTGAGACTGACATGCGTTCAACACACTAAAGTACATTTTACCATTCAAAACGGGTTCACTTTTGTTTAAAAAACAAAAGAGAAAAGAACAATTCTTAGGCATTTATTTGGCGAGGCAGCTTTTAGATATGATTGACAGTTGCTTTATAATATTTCCACAAGCAGCTTTTCAGAATTAATGTCTAAAAGTTATCTCATTAAGAAAGAAAGACACCAAAATATTCTGCGTTTCATCTTTCAATTAATAGATTTTAAAAAATAAACATCAAAAAGGAGAAAGCTTATTTATATGCTTATGTTCTATGTCATTGTTTGCAATGAAAACACATAACCATTTGGTCTAGTTATTTGTTTTCTGTTTTATGTGTGAATCTTATTTTAACGCACATCAGCATTCATTATTTAAACTGTCACACATCATTATCCGTCTTGCAAATAAATCCTTATTTATGTTTATTTAATTGATCCAAATAAACAAACAAAGAAAACATACCACAACGAAATATGGACAGGATGAATTCAGAACCATACAAGCAACCCTGTTTTGTCACTACAAGGACAAACCTTGGTTGCTTCTGTATTATTTAAATGATTCAGTAGAAACAGCAAGGGGTGCTTTTAAAATGTTTTTCATACTTGTAGCAAGGTAGTAAATAATTTAAACATTTGTGTATATTGATGTGGTTATACAAGAATTGAGAAGTGACACAGGTAATACCCTACTTTCAGTTGTGTCATTATAAATTAAAAGTGTTATTTAGAATATGACATTACTCCCACCCCTACCAACACACTGTAGCAACGTGGGTGATTGGGTGTGTCCAGGTTATCCTCTGGGGTTGGTCTCATCCTAGCGACCTTTAAGCTTACATCGCACGCCTACAGTTCAAAGCTACCAACACCTACAGTTTTACCTTTCAATAACGTAAGTAGTTTCGCAGTTTCAGATCCAGTTGGATCTGTTCTGAGTAACAGACCCATGATATTAACCCGAGAGTTTCTGGCTTATATGGTGCTACCTTGGTGTAACAGAAAGCTTAGTACCACAGAGTTTCTGTGAATTACCAGTTTGTGGCTAAAGGAGATGGCTGCCTGGTTCTTGTGTAAGTTTTTCATCATTGGTTGCCAAATGTTTTGCTCATGTTTTAATATCTGGTGTTTGAATGTTACTTCAGTCTTTCCTGGGTAAGGGACTTCACAATAATTCTTCCCCAGTTTGAAAACACTGTGAAAAAAAGAGTTCTGTACACTGAAAACTTAAATAATATCAGAAGTTTAAACTAGAGTTTTAAATTGACTGAAACTGAAAGTAGCAAATTCAGTATTGTGTAATGGTAGTGAGTGCACACAGTGTGGGCTGTATAGGAAAAAAAACTAATGTGCTAATTAAGTCCCATAAGGTGCTTAGGCAATCATTAACGCTTTAAGAAAGGGAAGACATTTTGGGCCATATTCACAAAGCTAGGTTAGCACCATCTCTTTTCTTAATATAGAACTAAATGTTAGTTCTGTAACATAAGCAGTTTGCGTTTACTTATACAAAAAAATGCTGCAAACTTAGCATGATTAAGCGTGAAGATTATTTGTGGGTATGCAACTGTGGCAAGTAAAGAATCAGATGAACATCCATAATATGTATATTCGGATTACAAGCATGTTTGAGATATTAATTTCTGTTCAGATTTTAAATGCTTGGAGCAGTGTCGCCAAGTTCCATTACATGAGTCATATGTACCATCCTGTAGGTGTAGTAGTGGAAGATAACCACTAATATCGTATATACAAACCTAAGTGCTTTTGAAACCAGATGCTTGACTTAAAATTGCAGAAATATATATTTTCATTTTAACATTTTTGAGTTAGTAGAATGGAAAATCCGTAAACAAAATCACAGTTTTAGAGAGGATAGAAACTCCACGTTTTTCAAACCACCACACTTCAGAAATTCAGTTTTAAGAAGGGCATTTTTGGTGGAAAAAGTTTGTATTATCTAACCAAAAGATACAATCGAGAACGATAGAGAATGCACATAATGGGATATTATTAAAGAGGAAAGAAATAACAAAATTATTAAAATGTAGCTCATAAAAAGTATGCCTTAATTAGACTTTGGTGATTTAAGAGCAATTTTCTGAGAAAAACAGGCACCTTGCGTGTTAAGTCAAAGGCCTAGCAGCTGATTATAGGACACTAGCTGGGCAGAAGCGAGCACAGTCAAACTTTAAGTGTTGTTTTGAGCCTAGTTTTTATGCCTGTGCTACTGCCAGTTATCCATCAAAAATTCAGGGAGTGGCTTCATTACGTTGTCCTAAGCGATTTTTGAAATGTTCCATTATACCAAGATCACTGCAGAAAGTGACACTAATTTTCTTGCTGTAATTTTCTACCCAGCCCGTTTGTGGAAGTGCTGTTAACTGCTTTTACTTGTTTGTCTGTCTTTCATATTTGTGGTGTGGCTGCCTGCCAATAGCATGCTGCGTGGTTGCTGGTAAAGCAGGAAGTGGGGTAGGTAATTATTATTATTTTTTTTTCTCATGCATAGCTGAAATGACTGTTGCCTTGTGTTCCTTTTTCAGGATTACTTTTCTGGGAAGGATGAATTCCTGAAATTGTGTCATCAGCATGTGTGCAACTACTTGTTTTGCAATAGGCATTTGTTGGATGCATTGTTTGGTTAAGGAGAATATGAACACCGACCAAAAAAGTAGTTTACTGTGCTATGCAGTATATTAATAGTGTGTATTGTTGACAGACCTTGTTGACAGTACAGTTTGTTTTCCTAAAAGTACCATATTACTTTGAATTACCGCCGCCCTTGAATACAAGTCCTCTCAGATATCAGATTTGTAATAGACATCACCCTTGAATAAACGCTGCTCTCAATAATGAAACATGGAAAAATGTTTTCCCTTCCCCAGCTCAAATAAATGCAGCACTTAATAAAGAAATGCATACAAAACACAGTACGGCAAACCATTACAAATAGAAACAAAGTTAACTGAATACACTTTAGGGCTGTTTTTAAAGGTTCAAAGGTTCGTTCGCTAACCAGGAATTCGAAGGTAGTTCTAAACCTCCGAAGGTTCGTCAGGTGGCATTCATGCACTGTATGTAACTTTTGCTGTTTTTTTTTTTTTTTTTTTTTGCGTTTTTCTCTGTTAACAGACACTGTTTGAATACTGTAAATCACACATTAAATGTCAGTCGCATTCACAATTCGATCTTTTGATTTAAGAATACTCTTGCTGTAAAAACTACACTAAAGTTAAACACAAAGTGCAAGTGAGCAGCTTAAATGTAACTGAATTAATTCCCGTCCTTTTTTTTTTGATCCAGCTATGTTCAAAGACAATGCGTGTCTGCCCTCCACGTTAATAAATATAGTTGGTGAATTGGTTGTCATGAGCCAGCTCGATCGCCCAAAACAGCGCAACAGACATCCAACAAGTTGTTGATGCCCTCTCAGAACTGACAAAATAAAACTGCAAATGAATGTATTCATTGTGTTTATTTGTTTGCATCATTAATATGTAACACACCGATAAATCCAACACAACTTAAAAGAAAGGAGAGAATCTCTGACAGCATGAGCCTCCTCATATCGCTGCTGTCCAATTGAAACTGGCAGCTGAGGTAACCTTCACAGTTGCCAAGTCCGCTTATAACAAGCGGAATTGGGCTTGTTTTTGAGAGTCGCTGGTTGCAATTTGCATAAACACCCAATCTAGCTTGTTGTGAAAGGCAGTGCTGCTTTTTTTTTTCTTGTGAGACTGTAACCTTCCCCTTCTGTCTCACAGGCAGCCATTGATTCCTGAACACCCCATTTTGTTGTTGACAAGAGTTTGTACAGGATAGAGCAGGCAGTGGCAATTTTGGGAACGAATTAATGCACTTCAGTCCGTTTCATCAGTATCTACCACCTCCCTTTCAAGTGCCAACTACCCCTATTTGCTCAAGCGTGGTATTGAACACTTCCTCAGCAGCTGTCAGCTGTCTGGACAGGTAGGGCTTCTAAGCCAGGGTAGTATACGCAGCTGATCCCCTATATGCTGTATTGCTTGAATGAATATATATAAATAACGTCTCCGCTGGTTGTCAGCCATGGTGATCTGACATACCTGTTGGTCAGTTTCATTTTATACCTCCGAGTTTAATTAATGAGTCGTAAGATAAATTAGTTGAAACAGTATTCACTACTAATGACATTTGAAAAACAATTTGGGCAAGAGCAGTAAAACACATTATTAACCAGCCAGGCACGAGGTATTTTGCTTTATTACAGCAGCATAGATTCACTCTTGTACAAGTCCTGTATGCGTGGAAACCACATTTTCACAAAATTTCAGTATTAATCTTCAAAAACAGCATGAGTACTTTACGCATTGCTAATTTAAATATAAACCCCTCTTTTTTCCCCATTCGTTTCCATGACGTCGGGTGAAAAGCTTTACTCGAGTAAAATAAACTGAGTGACTGGAAACCTAAAAAAGCATTCTACACAAGACATTTCTCGTTTAAGTGTCTCAAGTTAAAAAAAAAAAAAAAAAAAAAAAAAAACACTTGCATGGAAACCCTGTGATTATAAGAGAAGTGCTATGTTATAAGTACGAAACACTAATAATTTCGTTATGTGTTATCCAGAGGTAGAACCTTCATTTCTTCGTTCGCCGTATCGACCACAAAGCGTTTTATACCGTAAGATGCATTGGAAAAGAAAATGTCTCAAACCCTCTGCTCTTTGGGATTTTTTTTTTTTGTTAAATTTCCATACGACCAAAAAAAGTTGAGTGCAAACTGTGCAAGCGACTCTTGATGACTCGTGGAGGCACAAACATTGGCGTATTATTATTATTATTATTATTATTATTATTATTATTGTAGTAGTAGTAAAATGTGACTGTGACTGAAAACCTTCTTGGAATGGTGACTGTTAAATACAGCTTTGTTTTGTCTAAGTCAGCTGCAGTTCTTTTAATAGGCAGCAATATGGTGCTCCCGCAATGTATGGCTTACCTGTAAAATAATAGGATTTTCAATCAAATATAAACAAGTAGCCTTGGTGACGTCACCAGTGAATTATGCAAATTAGTACCATCGAAGGTTCGAACCTTCCTTCGGTAATGTGTTCCGAACCTTCGAAGGTCAAAATGTACCCTTTGTTACAGCCCGAATAAACTTGAATAAAATGTATTTAAAAGAATAGAATTACACACTGGCGCATACCAGTATTTTACTGTAGAGTTTATGGAACCCAAACAAAAAAAAGAGTACTGTAAGTACACAGCACTATGTACTGATACTGGTGTAGGAGTAAATAGAGCAGCACTAAAATAAATATTTATATTTAGGAATTAGCAAGAAAAGTATTATATTGCAGGAGCTGTATGGATATTTAAGTTTCTTAAATGCATTTATGTTTTGGTTGTATGCACGGTATTTTGGCTAATTAGAGATGCTGCAGAATCTTGATCCAGACAGGAAGTTTGTAGAGTGGGGATGTGGTGTTTTGGAGTGTCAATGGGGAGCAGAAGCTACTGTAGCTCTTGCTGTGGCTTTGCTGTTTAGGGGATAGCCATGGGATGAACTCATCTTCCTCACCGAAGCCCTGCCTGGATCAGGAGACTGGGGGTGTTTAGTTTGGTGCTGGTTGAAGAGAAACGCACCATATATTAACGAGTTCAGCCATGCGACTCTTAGAAACTGCTATAAGAAAAGGAAAATAAACTGACCTCCTCATGTTGAATTGATGTTTCTCTCTTGGTATTATTTCCCTCTCCACACTACACTGGTAAAATAAACGATGCAGCGGTAGTTCGAAGTAATGTGGTAGTTTGGAAATGCTGAAGGGGTATAAGCATGACCCTGCCACTACACTACTTACAACAGTAAGAGGTTGATGACCTTATGGAGCTCTGTGAAAATTAGAAATTCCATTTTTTATGGCCTCATTTATTTAAGGAATTAAGTGAATACCTCTATGACATTTTCACCTACACGCTGGAATTGTTTAAATATTTAGGTTTATATAAAAAAAAAGGTTTAATAATTGTTTTCCCCTAAAGCATGATATTTCACCATTTACTATTACTACAGTACACATCACTATTCATTAATCCTTTTACATTCCTGAAAAAACCAAACACTAATTAATCTAAAACAGTTGCAGATCAATAGGTGGCACTGCCAATAGGCTGACCAAGCTTATGTTACATACATAAGCAACTAGAACTGAAAAACAGTGTAGTTGAGTAATTGCATAAGAACCACTCAGAATCATTGCAAACATCATAAAAAGGTAAAGCTGACAGAAAAAATAAATGAAATTGTAAGATTATGGAGTTTACACTGGCTCCTTATCTCACGATTATTGTAACACATTGGCATTTATTTGAACAGATCTGTGCTTCTAACACATTGTAGTAGTTCTGTGGTGGGTACGCGTGCATCTCTATACTCTTATTTGTAACTTTGCTCATATGCATTCTTATGTTGCGTCCAATGAAGTGGGTTATACTAACTTGCTTTCCATTAAGCTAAGATGATTATTAATTAAAATATAGACTAACAAGAATAATCCAACGTCCTCATAACAGAATTTGCCTAACAATTGGATAATGATAGCATTTTCTGTTCTCCCTGAAGTGTTTCATAGTTATAGGCACAATAGCAGCATACAAGTCCAGCATGTCACCCATCAAAGATATTAATAATGTTTGGAGTGTTCAGCAGGTACGGAATGCATCATTCGTTATAATTTGTTAACCCTTTGGTTCCCTGCATTTTTCCTTGACATAATTTGTTTTCAATTGAAAAGCTGTTCAGATTGTTCCACCATCTGATCATTGTCTTATACCCTTTAACACAAAACTATAAAATAATTGATGGTGGTATATTTAGTAATACTAAAAGAAGATAACATTTTTAAATTATATATATTTTTTAAGTCTGTCTATATGTGTATATAAAAAAATGTTTTGTATGCATTTTGTTCTCGTGCGAAAAATTACATATAAACTACCATTAGATCATTTTTGGATTGAAGGGCGACGAGCTGCCAAGCTTTGCTGTTCAACAGGTTGATTTGTGAAGTGGTTTAACATTTCTTCTTTTTATCTTTTTAGACAGCAAGATTTTTCTTCAGGGAAGGATGATGTGATCCAAATCAAGGAAGCCTACAAGTGGATCATCCATCCTCTGATCTCAGAGGAGTTGGGTGTGCCTGTTGATGGCAAGGCAAGGGCTCACATCATTTCCAGCAATTCTTTGCACTTTTTGGAAGTGTCTTTAAACTGCACTGAAAACTTAATAGGCATGGGCCTGCTATTATATGCATCAGTGGGAGGTTGTACATGTCGTCTGCATACACCTTAGTGCAGGAAAGCAAAAATAAAAAAGTATCAATTTGTAAAAGATGTTTTTTATTCTACTGATACATTTTACAGAATCTATTGAGATCGTAGATACTATATGGTAACAACTACATTGATTATCTAAAAACTAATCACTTGGGACACAACACCTCTTGCCTAAGCATATGCTGGGTAAGAAATCCAAACATGTACATTGATTTATATTCATTTAAAAAGTGTTATTGCTGATATGATTTTTCTGAAGTGTTTTTTGTTCTGTGTTTTTCTGTTAGAGCCCCTTTGAAGTGAGTGTGGCTTTCACGCACTCCGAAACGGATGGGGACTGTCATTTTCTGTAAGTGTCCAAGCAATAGATGATTTTTGAAAACTGTAGAGGCGCCATTACATGTGGTGCAGACCAGCTAGGGGTCTCTCTTTACATCAGGACCGTAACTGGAGCGGGGCAGCTGCCCAGGGCGCAAGCTGTGGGGGATGGAAAAATGACTTAAAATAAAAAAAAAAAAAAAAAAAAAATACAAATAAAAAAAGGACAGATTTATCAACCCTATGCAGCCGACTCGTTTCTTGTCATATCTCAGCTGTCCAATGACCAACCTCCCCCCCCCATTGGGTCATAGCCATGACTACATAGAATGCCCCCATGTAATTGGTTAGGGCTGTGGTGGTTGGGACACGCCTCCATTACAGCGGCGTTCAATGGAGAATGGTATTGGCACTTAACTATTTCAAATGTCTGTCTTCCGTTCCACATGACCAAAAGTACTGATCTTCAACTCATATGAAAGTTAAAATTGGGACAAACTTGTCTTCTTCATTTTTTTAATTGTTATTAATAAAAAAAAAAAAAAAATAAAAAAAAAATAAACCAAAAAACTTTATATCCGCTTTTTAAAAAAATACTTTTGGAATGTCCAACCCTGCTGTGATTGCATGAAGCTGCAGGGCAGGAGATGACGATTGGGAAAAGATACTGAACAGACATCTCAGATCCCCCTTATTTATTGTTTTACTGTTGTTTTTATTATGTACATTTTTATTTTATGTACTGTTTTGAAAATGTTTCCCCGGACAGAGATGGACGGAGGCAAAAGTAATCTAAATGACCTGCCTGCATCTGTTTCCTTTTTATGTGTCATTTCAGTATTATATTATTTATTATTATTATTATTATTATTATTATTATTATTAGTTTTTCTGTGTTTTCTTTGTTTCTGTTTATGTTAAAACGATGGATAATTATTTTGCTGTTTGCGTGACTTTTTTTATCTGTGCTTTATTGGTAGGATTTAAAAAAAAAAAAAAAATTTCCAATACAGTATTCACAAGTTTCTTCTTTTTGCATAATATAATATAATCAACGCAGACTGCTTACCTTCGGCGACTTAACCAAATGGACTCCCCCAGGAAAGAAAAAAGTTGTGCGAGCACACATGAGAACATTACAATATAGATTTAATTAATAAGAATGCTCTGAGGAAGACCCTGGCAGCGTTGAAACATCAGCACTATATAGACAATAAAATCTGGCTCCTTTATATGGACTAATTAATTAATGTAAACAGTTTGCTTTGATCTATTGTCCTGCTGTGATTGAGCACCTGTGATTGTTTGAAGTTTATCTGCTGATGCGCGGAGCCACGCTTAGAGAGAAAGAGAGCGATAGAGCTCTGTATGCATAAATAATTTACTTGTATCACAAACAAGATAATATTATGTTTCCAGTTTCAGTTGTCTTACAGCTGGTCTGCATTGGCCATTTTTGGCTCTTTTTTGTAAAATACACGCATCACAAAACCTTGTGTAGCTCTGCAACTGAACAAGCTATTTCAATTCTGATTTCTGATTTGAAATCCTTGTAAAATCGCACAGCTCCCATATACTCTAATTCTTTTTCTATATTTCTTGGAAAAAGGTCAACATTTGCAGGTTTTATATAATACATCCCACAACAAAGCATATTATGGAATGATCTGCTTAATACCTTTCTGTTGATATATTGGGTTTTAATTTCTGATTTACGGTTATCAAACTACAAGCGCTAAAACACAAAGTGGTCATATTCATACCTAATTATGGTCATTCTGGGTAGGCAAAAGGGATAAATACGACTGCAGCAAAACAGTTACCCAGCATCCAACAGTTCCAGTGTGTGCTGATTGGTTGCGTCATTATTTATTTATTTATTTAAATGTTTTATTAACAATACAACTTTACAAAAAAAAGAAAAAATAGGCAGAATTGATATTAACATACAATACATATTATATATCATTATACATATACATATCCTAACTCCTATAACGTCGGTGGAGGGGGGGGGACGACAGTAGAGGGCGCAAATATTCTTGCTCAGCCCGGGCACTAAAATGCCTAGTTACGGCTCTACTTTACATACATATTTTTTTAACTTGTTTAATTTGGGGAGCTCATATCTTAATCTTTATTTTATTGGTAAATAATAATTAAAAAAAAAAATTAAAAGAGTTAGATTTTTTTGTTTGTTGTTTATTAACATTTTAAGTGGATTTGGGTATACTGTATGTGAACTATAGGAATCCAGGTCTGTGAGTGACAAGTCTGATGTCATTTGTGTTTTTGTATTAATAGGAAAACAAAAAATGAGCCATTTTCTGGTCTTCCTGAGTTCATAGGAACAGGTCTGCCTCTAAGCTACAGAGGAAAGTGAATTTCCTTTTTTTTAAATGTGCAGGTAACTGAACTGTATAGATAAACATCTGAGACCTGTGGTAAATACAAAATACAGAACTTCTAATGTATTACAGATTAAACACAATAACAGTAAGTAACAATTAGGAGTTGATTTTAGCAATCTGGTTTACTGGCATCTTGGAGTCTCTTTCTTTGTACACTGTCAGCCAAAAGGCTTCTCTTTCGTGTGTTGGAACACCCATAGTGAATAGAGGGAATTACTGATTTTACAGATTATGCAGTTTATTAAAAAAGCAACAGAATAATTTCTGGTAGAATTGTAGCGTGGTAAAGTAGGCAGACCTCATGGTTAATGCTTAGAAAATGTCGGGCTTGTATATTTGTAGACTTATTCAATACCAACTACACGTCAGGTTAAAATTGAAGCATAGAAAGGGAAAAGAACAACTTGGCACTGTATGGTAAGTATCTCATTAAGAGCAGGAACTTGTTCTATGTACTCAGTGTTTTTCAGAAGTAACTATACTAAGGAGTACATTTTGATCCACCTATACTCCACCATTTTATCCAGTATTTTACATAACTAATGAATCCTCATGGATTGCATCAGATGCCTATTCTTAGGGGTAATCCAGTGTTTCAACACAGGGTGATTGCCCAGCGCTGTAAATTTCACCATTGCAGTTTAGCTGTGGCTTAAACTGTCTCAGTATCGGTTCATCAAAACACCCACCAAGTATCCTTTTAACTGGTCTTTTCCTCTTTTTGTCTTTCTAGTGCCTCAATCTGTTCTACTTGTTTCAAACCAGCAAAAAATAAGCAGGTAAGTAGCAACCAAAGATTCTATAATTCTTGCATATTATACCATTTCTGCTTAGGGTTCTATAAAGTGTTAGAATACCAAGGGAGTTCTATAGTGTTCCAACTCTATAGAACATTGACTGTGTTTACAAACCTAGGTTATATTCCACTGTTAATCAGTATATTTATATATTGGTTAATAACTGTATGGTTTTAGTAACCAAACTGTACAACTTGATATCAAATATACATTAGAAACTGGCCATCTGTCCTCTGAGAAGTGACAATTCCAGTGAATTGTTCCATATTAGTGGGGATTTCTCTACTGTAGCTAATACTGAAGCTTGCAACTTTAGTCCCACCCTTGAACAATAATTCAGCTCATCAAGCTGGTAAAATTTGTGGTAATTATTTCAAACAGCATATTGGGTAAGTGCAGCCAGTGTTCATTGTTAACCACTTGGCATCTGTGCAGTGTGACTCACAAACATACAAGGCAAGGGTCAGCTGGGGTAAATATCAGAATGTATTTTTTGCAGAAACAAAAAAGTAGTGAGACACTGGCAAAGTGGTCTGCAGTTGTAGTTTGTTATCGTTGTTAGATGTGGTGTATTTAGTTATATAATTTTATTGCGTGTTGTTGCTGATGAGAACCGCACCGGCGCTGCGCCGCCTGTGACTCAGGACCTGCCGCTGTTCCGTCTGTGGAATTGCTCCCTCACCACGCACATGCTGGATCTGCTGCTTATCGTGTTGTGTGTTGTATTGCTAATGAGAACTGCATCGGTGTCGCCCCGTCTCCGACTTGGGATCCGCCGCCGTCTGTCTCTGACTCAGGAATTGCTGCCTCATTGCTCATACACCGGTGCTGCTGCCGAGTCGCATCACCACGCGTGCCGTCTGAGACTCCGGAAACTCTGGCTGCTTACTCTGCTCACACAAATGGATCCGCTGCTGCCGCTCCTTCCTGCGCCGCCTTGTCTCTGACTCGGGGAATGCCGGATTATAGAACTCTGCTTTGTATGCTTGCGTTTAATGGAAAGCTCTTTGGCTGGTTTGGTTTGTAAAATGCTTTATTCAATTAGTAAAAGGTAAACAAAATAACAGTCTTCAATACAGGAATCCAAAGGATCCCTGGGTCTGACTCCAGGCACTGAGTGCAGTACAACCTTTCATTCACATTTCCTGTGGTTAAATAGCCCTAGCTCCGTACCCTAGACCCTGTAGCAGGCAACCTATAGAAGTAAGGCATTCTTCTCAAAACTCTCTGATTGGTCAAAATCCTACAGAGCTTGGCTCCACTCAGTCTGGCCTCAAGCTGCCAAGTGTGTAATTCCTGCAATATAGTAATAACACCGTGTAACAATTTTTTTTGTTTGTTTTTTTGTTCCTGGGTAGTAAGTGTTATTTCCTAATTGCTTATGTCTCAAAAGTATAGAAAATGGCTATTATTCCCCAAAAAACTTTGCTTTTGTGACCAGGACAGGTAAATTTCAAAATATCACTATTTCCAATGAGAAAAGGGGTGCTTTTGTGTCTTTTCGTTCACATAAAGTCAGAAAAAAACAACATATGAATCCAAATTAACATGTATTTATACTAAAGTAATATAAAAATGACTACAAAAGATTTAGAAGTGAGTAGTTTTTCGAGATTTACGATTATACTGTAAAACAGGGGAATCATTAATTGTGTTACAGGCTGTCCTGTGCCCGTGGCATGGTTCACCCTATATAATAATTGCCCCTTGATAATGAAATTTGGATATACTAGCCACCCAGTGCCTTCAACATCCTTACCTCAAATAGACTGGACCTTCCCCCAACTGTGCACCGGTGTGGAATAATTTTTTTGGTCACACATGTCCAGTATATTGAGAGCGGCTGGAGTAGCCTCTGCCCTGGATGGCCCAGTAACCTCTCGGTCACACTGCCTACCGACTCCCTTTTAGGTTAAATGTCTAAGAGATACAAATGGCAAAATCATAGATGAAGAAAAAAAAATAGCAAATATATTAAATTATTACTTTTCACAAGTTTTTACAAAGGAGAATACTGACAACATGCCCCACATGTCAACCAGTTCCTATCCAGTTTTAAACCGAGGCAGAAGTGTTAAAGGGACTAGGAGTTCTTAAAATAAACAAATCCCCTGGGTCGGATGAGATCCTCCCAACAGTACTCAAAGAAATAAAACAAGTTATTTAGCTAACCAAGATCATGCAACAGTCTCTTGACACAGGGGTTGTACCGACAGACTAGAAAACTGCAAACGTAATACCGATCCACAAAAAGGGAAACAAAACTGAACCAGGTAACTACAGACCAGTAAGCCTGACTACTATTATATGCAAACTTATGGAAACTATAATAAGATCCAAAATGGAAAATTACCTATATGGTAACAGTATCCTGGCAGACAGTCAACATGGTTTTAGGAAAGGGAGATCGTGTCTAACTAACCTGCTTGATTTTTTTGAGGATGCAACATCGATAATGGATAATTGCAAAGCATATGACATGGTTTATTTAGATTTCCAGAAAGCTTTTGACAAAGTCCAGTATAAAAGATTAATTCTCAAACTGACCGCAATAGGGATTCAAGGAAACACATATATATGGATTAGGGAGTGGATAACATGTAGAAAACATAAAGTACTGATTAGAGGAAAAACCTTAGAATGGAGTGAGGTAACCAGTGGAGTACCACAGGGATCAGTATTAGGTTCTCTGCTATTCCTAGTCTACATTAATGATTTAGATTCTGGTATAGTAAGCAAACTTGTTAAATTTGCAGACGACACAAAAATAGGATGAGTGGCAAACACTGTTGCAGCAGCAAAGGTCATTCAAAAAGATCTAGACAAGATTCAGAACTGGGCAGACACATGGCAAATGACATTTAATAGAGAAAAGTGTAAGGTACTGCACGCAGGAAATAAAAATATGCGTTATAAATATCATATGGGAGATACTGAAATTAAAGAAGGACTCTACGAAAAAGACCTAGGAGTTTTTGTTGACTCAGAAATGTCTTCATCTAGACAGTGTGGGGAAGCTATAAAAAAGGCTAACAAGATGCTCGGATACATTGTGAAAAGTGTTGAATTTAAATCAAGGGAAGTAATGTTAAAACTGTACAATGCATTAGTAAGACCTCATCTTGAATATTGTGTTCAGTTCTGGTCACCTCGCTATAAAAAAGATATTGCTGCTGTAGAAAGAGTGTAAAGAAGAGTGACCAGAATTATTCCAGGTTTAAAATCTATTCAGTCTTGAACAAAGAAGACTACGCGGCAAACCTAATTCAAGCATTCAAAATTCTAAAAGGTATTGACAGTGTCGACCCAAGTGACTTTTTCGACCTGAAAAAAGAAACAAGGACCAGGGGTCACAAATGGAGATTAGACAAAGGGGCATTCAGAACAGAAAATAGGAGGCACTTTTTTACACAGAGAATCGTGAGGGTCTGGAATCAACTCCCCAGTAAGGTTGTTGAAGCTGACACCCTGGGATCCTTCAAGAAGCTGCTTGATGAGATTCTGGGATCAATAAGCTACTAACAACCAAACGAGCAAGATTGGCTGAATGGCCGCCTCTCGTTTGTAAACTTTCTTATGTTCTTAAGGTTGACACATTATAATCACAGCTTCTTTTTGTTGGATGACCCTGTATTTTGTGCAGAGTTTCATATACAGTATAGCCTTCAGCCAGGGTAAGAGATTATTTCAGATTGACTGAAATTTGCAGAACCTGTTTACATGACAAAAGTCATAAAAAAGGTAACTAAAACTGATAAAAAAAATAGTTATATGTACAGTGGAAAACATCAGTCAAGTAGTAACTCAGTAGTGAGGAGCAGGTGATAATTCATTTGGTTCCATGTATCATTAAATATTTGTATATGCGTATGTTCCCTGCTTTGACGTTTTCCTGTATTTAGAAGCTAAACAAAACCAGATGCAATCTGTAGCTATTTCCTTTTTCTTCAGGTAACCCTGTGTAAGATGCAGTGTGGTCTAATGGTTAGAGCATAGACTAGACAGGAAACAACATGACAGTTTATTAGCCATTGCTTTTTAGCAGTATTTGAAAGCTGTACATTTTCTCTGCATTCCTTATTCTTGGTAATTTTACAGAACAATAACCATAGGATAATTATTTAACGAACTCCAATGTCTTGTATCGAAAAACAAATACAAAATTGGCACATACAAAATTGGTTTACTGAATTGAGTGGAGATGTCTAGTATGCTAAAAAAAGGTAGTCTAGTTTTGAGTGGAGTAGATCTATACTATTAGTTCATAGATGCCCCTAGTCACAGCAGGGGAACAGGAGCTCATCTGCATAGATCTGATTTGCTACATTTACCAGACGACAGCAATCTTGAAAGTGATATTTTCAAACAGGCAGTTTCCCCAGGATAGAAACATCTATAGGGAAAATCAACTTCACAATGATAATAGAAACAATAAAAGTTGTACTATGACTAATAATATTTGGGGAAATTGATTTAAAAACCTTAGGGACTAGACCTTTGGTATTGCTGGGTCACATTAACTTATCAGTGAGAACAACCTCAATGAACACTGTAAAAGAAAATAAGCATCAGAATCAGTTTCCTGCAGGGTTTGTTGAAAGTAAAATGACTCTGCTGAGCAAGACGTTATTGTTAAGACAACCATTGATTTATATGAAGTGATGAAGTAAAAGCCTAGGCCACATCCTCTCTGTTAAGACCCAGAGGTTTCTAAGAACATGCCTTTTTTATATGTGTGTTTTTGTCTCTGCAGTCAGTGTTCACCAGAATGGCTGTGATAAAAGCCTTGGAGAAGATAAAAGAAGAGGATTTCCGCAAGTAATTTGACTTCAGATCTTACCTCACGATTACTTAGTATTGCCCTGTCTGTTCAGTAACAAGATAAGGGGGAGGCCCAATCCTAGGGAAAGCACAACAGTAAAGTAGTTGGAACACAGCACCCTAACATTCTTTAAAATATGTACACTCTTACCATCCAGGCTGCTGATAAATATGTTACTGAGTATTATACTATGGGCAGCGAGGGGTATTTACCTTTTTCAGTATCAAAAGCAAAACAAAAACTTGCATGTGAGAAAAAAAAAAATATCCCCATTTGCAAATGTTACAGAAAGTTGACTTGCTTTATATTTTTCCCTGAGAATATTAGTGCTGGGACAAATATCTGAATATTCAAATGAATATTTTTTGGCATGTGTTCGGCTGCAAAAATCAGATGTTCATTTTCGCTACAAATGGCAAAAATACCTTGCACTTATTTACTGTCTCACCGAAATTTGCGCAACAGTTAAAAAAAATGGCAGATGAAAAAGAGCTCAGTGTGATTTATATATATAGACACACACACACACAGACGGTGCTCCCTCGCTGTAACGCAGGGTCTCGGGGGACACACAATATGAGCGTTGTAATTGAAAAGGGTTAGAAATGGGGGAGGGGGACGGGGTGGGGGACACCGCGGGACACATAACACACATCTCACTAAAAGACAAAATAAACTCCCTCTCTATAATGCACATGTAGTGAGTAAAAATCTAACTTTCCATGAACTAACCATGCATAAAGCACCGTGTAACATTCCCACTCGTGAATCATTTTAATTAGCAGTTTTTAAAGTTTTTAAATAGCCTGGCAGTCGGGAGTTTGGTTCGAAACGACAGACAAGCAAACCAAGTGCGAGAAAGAGCGGGTCGGGCAAGGTGAAGAGGGAATGGGCTCGCCCCATGTTCGGTTGCCGGA